>NW_012118710.1:4550031-4551015 GCF_000951035.1 Colobus angolensis palliatus | reverse complement strand
AGGATGGTCTCGATCTCCTGACCTCGTGATCCGCCCGTCTCGGCCTCCCAAAGTGCTGGGATTACAGGCTTGAGCCACCGCGCCCGGCCAAGAGTACAATTCTTTAAAAGCAAATTGAAGAAAACTCACATGGACCCCATTTTTGGAAAGGATAAAACTGAAATTAAAGAACACAACTTGAAATAACATTAAGTCAGGAATGATTTCATTCTGTGAGCCTGAGGAGGAATGATACCTGCAATGCAGCTGTTCTCCATGTTTTCAGTGCCTGGACCACCTACATATTCCTTCCTAAATCATAGTCACCTCTGGCTTGCCATAGGAAGAAGCCACTAAGACCTATAAACTCAGATAGAAGCTCTATCTAGCCTTTCATATAACCTTTATATTTTCTGGTTTCATTGCTCTTGGCTATGTATAAATGACTTCCCTCACTTTAGTTCAAAGCCAAAATGAGGGAAGCCACTAGTTTGTTTTGTTTTTGGGAAGGAGTGGGTAGTTTGATAATAATATATTGTTTTGGAGCTGTGGTTAATTGATTTACAGTAATCACAAATAAAGGTGTTGGCTCCTTTCTTTACTCTCATTCTTCTCCTTACACTGACAAAAATGTTTACTAAGACAACAGATATGTTATCCTCCCAGAACCACCTGAGGATCCCAGAGATCCATACTTTAGTATAAGTGTCAATATTCAAATACTACCAGGGAGGGCAAAAATGAAAATGGAATTGCTTAAAAACAGAAAAGGCTGGGCGCGGTGGCTCATGCCTGTAATCCCAGCACTTTGGGAGGCCGAGGCAGGCAGATCATGAGGTCAGGAGATCGAGACCATCCTGACTAACACGGTGAAACCCTGTCTCTACTAAAAATACAAAAAATTAGCCAGGCGTGGTGGCGGTTGCCTGTAATCCCAGCTACTCGGAAGGCTGAGGCAGGAGAATGGCGTGAACCCAGGAGGGGAGCTTGCGGTGAGATGAGATC
>NW_012118710.1:4538429-4543831 GCF_000951035.1 Colobus angolensis palliatus | reverse complement strand
CACACACACACACACACACACACACACAAGGCCAGACGCAGTGGCTCATGCCCATAATCCCAGCACTTTGGGAGGCCGAGGCAGGCGGATCAGAAGGTCAGGAGTTGGAGACTAGCCTGGCCAACATGGTGAAACCCTGTCTCTACTAAAAATACAAAAAGTAGCTAGGTGTGTTGGCGTTCCCCTGTAATCCCAGCTACTCAGGAGGCTGAGGCAGGAGAATCGCTTGAACCTCAGAGGCGGAGGTTGCAGTGAACCAAGATTGAGCCACTGCACTCCAGCATGGGTGGCAGAGTGAGACTCTGTCTCAAAAAAAAAAAGTTAAACATTCCAAAGGCACAATCTTACTGAATACAGCTTCTCCTTTAAGCAAGAATAACATGGCTTGATTTTCAATTCATGGTATCTGCTAATCAGAAAACAGGTTACATTAGGACAATTAGGCTCTAAGCCCCTCAGCTACTAGTATCTAGCACACCTAGGAATAATGACAAGAGCTTTGGCATCTGCCAGTTTGTTTCCAACAGGGGTAAAGAAGGAAATGGTATGTGTGTGCTAATGGAGCAGGAAAAGTAAGCTGTTATTATGCAAAGAGAGATAATCAATGGTGTATTTACTCAGATAGATATAGATTTTTATAGCTATACACTTTTAATTATAGAATCATATTATTTTAATTCTTGTACAAAAAATAACTTGCTATGAATAAAGTTCTCTAGCCTCTAACCCATTCTTTCCTATTAAAGTAACTGCTTTTATAATTTGATTTTTAAATATAATTTACTTTTGATAACTAAGAGTTTCTTAGGAACACAGCTACCATATTATAGTAGAACAGAACAAGGATTTCTCAAAATGGACCTCTATATATACTCTTCACTCATACCAACCTGTAGAACCAGATGTTGCTTCAGGAGATGATATACTCTGCGTTGGCTTTTCATTTCTCTGGTTTGGTGTAGAAATTATAAGCCTGTCTTGCCCCCTGACACTTATTTCTGTTTTGTTACCAATTCCCTTTAAAATAAGGCAAAAGAAAAAACAACAAAACAGGTGATTACCAGGCAAGTGGCATCATGGGCTTATAAAGATGGCTTTAAATGATCATAATTTACTTAAATTTTATATGGTCTTTGATTGCAATTAAGCTATCTTAGCCTTTATCAGAACAATTTGATTAAGTGATCAAGACACTTTTTTTTTTAATTAAAAAAAAATTTTTTTTTTTTTAAATGAAGTCTCCCTCTGTCGCCTAGGCTAGAGTACAGTGGTGTGATCTTGGCTTACTGCAACCTCCACCACCTGGCTTCAAGTGATTCTCCTGCCTCAGTCTCCCTGAGTAGCTGGGACTACAGGTGCGTGCCACCACGCCCTGCTAATTTTTGTATTTTTAGTAGAGACGAGGTTTCACCATGTGGCCAGGCTGGTCTCGAACTCCTAACCTTGTGATCCGCCTGCCTCAGCCTCCCAAAGTGCTGGGATTACAGGTGTGAGCCACCATGCCTGGCCCTAAATTAAGTTTTCAATCTTAATTTACAACCTAAATTCTATGTGCCTGCTTAAGCAAAAAGCAATACTGCCTTTTTCCAGATATAAAGAAGTATAACCTTCCACTTAGAAAAAAAGGAAATATTCATAGCAGAAATTAAATCTTACAATGAAAAGACTACATAAAAAGAAAATGTTCAGGCTGGGCACAGCGACTCATGTCTGTAATCCCAACACTTCAGGAGGGCAAGACAGGAGGATCGTTTGAGCCCAGGAGTTCAAGACCAGCCTGGGGAACAAGGTGAGACCCCCCATCTCTACAAAAAATAAAAATAAAATAAATTAGCCAAGCATGGTGGCAGGCACCAGTAGTCTTAGCTACTCCAGGAGGCTGAGGTAGGAGGATCACTGGAACCCAGAAGTTTAAGGTTACAGTGAGCTATGATCACACCACTGTACTCCAACTTGGGTGCAAGATCCTGTCTCAAAAAAAAAAAAAAAAAAAGTTCAGTAACTGAGAGGAAGAAGAAAAACAAGCTCCATCCTAAATAAAAGCATAATATTTGAGTTAAGATCAGTCTAATATAGGAAGAACTTACTTTTTCCTTAGGAAACTGATTTCAAATAAAGATCCTCCTATTCCAGATATCCCATTTAAATTCAGACAAATTACTAATCATTTAGTGTAAAGAGGTAACAAAACTGACATACCTAATTATGGAAAGTGGAGGCCAAAAGATTCTTTTAATATTCAAAGAAGGGAACATTCTCAATTATGGCTAGTGTGAAATCTTCTAAGTCCATCTACCAATTCCTTTGACATTGTTAGTTCATCTTTTTATAAAGTATTTTGAAATGACACAAGTTGCAAATGTAGTACTGGACTTTGCTATTCACTCCCTCCTTTCTTTAACTCAACTTTCCTTCCCAATTCCATATTAAAAAAGGCTGTTTAAAATGCCCCATCCAGCATGTGTCCCATCTCCACTGGCATTACTTCTCCCTGTCCTGCAGCTTCCATTATTTTCTTTTTATCGAAAGCTATCCCAAGTACTTTTGTGAACAATGATTGTTTTTACTTTGCTATTTTAATAATTAGAATTTTATTTAAATTTCCCTTACAAAAATATTTACACTTTATGCCACTCAATCACAGGTTTGCTGAGTTACTATTGATTCAAGATTACCACTTCAGATCTTAAGACTTTGATCCATCCAGAAAATTACTTGGTCACTGTGATACTGTGATACGATAAGAAATATATATTTGATCACTACCCCTGGTTCCTGGCACAGAGCTCCTAATCCCTTGGAATTTCCTGCATAATACAAGTGTTTTTTGTTCTACAGAGGCAACTCTTGGTGGGTTCCTAGTTGGGGTTTGGTCACTAGAAAAACCAAGTTATGATTAGATGCTTTCTTTAAGTTCCACTCCCCATCTTCTGCGAAGGTGAGTGGGGCTGAAGACTGAGTTAATTGATCATGCCTACATGATAAAGCCTCCATAAAAATCCCTGAGCTACAGGATTTGGAGAAATTCCAGGTTGCTGAACACACGAAGGTGCCTGTAGGGTGGCATGGCCAGAGAGGGCATGAAGCTCTACAGCCCCTTCCATATACCTTACCCTGTGCATCTCTTCCATCTGGCTGTTCATCTGTATCCTTTGCCATATTCTTTAACATGAACCAGTAAATGTAAGGAAAGGGCTTGTCTGAATTCTGTGAGCTGCTCTAGCAAATGACTAAACCCAAGGAGGGGGTCATGAGAACCTCCAGTTTATAGCTGGTCAGTCAGAAGTTCTGAAGCCCCAGACTTGCAACTGACATCTGAAGCCAGGGCAGTCTTAGAGAGTTGAGCTCTTACCCTGAGGGATTGGACTCTAACACCAGGGAAACAGTGTGAGAATCAAATTGAATCACAGGACACCCAGCTGGTCAGTGTGGGAAAAAAAAACAAACAAACTCATATATGGGTCTGTAAGTATGTTCAGAAAATAGTTTATCTTTTTTTTTTTTCTACTATAGTCGCTTCTTAGACTCAAAACAAATTTTTAAAGAACAAAATGAAACAAACTCCTTTCTCCTAAACTAAGATTCCAAATGAACAAGCTAGTTAATACTTAACTCTTTTCCTCATGGCTATATGAAGCAAGCAGTATTACATAAATACTAGTGATGTAATACTTTTACATAAACCAAACCCACCAGACATTCAATTAAAATTCTAAAATCCTTAGTAAATTAGTCTAAAAAAAAATTATGTTGGCTGGGTGCAATGGCTCAGGCCTATAATCCCAGCACACTGGGAGGCCGAGGTGGGTAGATCACTTGAGTCCAGGAGTTCAAGACCAGCCTGGGCAACATGGCAACAAATACAAAAACTTAGCCAGGTATGGTGATGCACGCCAGTGGTCTCAGCTACCTGGGAGTCTGAGGTGAAAGGATCACCTGAGCCTGGGAGGTTGAGGCTGCAGTGAGCCATGATCGTACCATTGTACTCCACTCTGTATGACAGAGTGAGACCCTGTCTCACACACACACACACACACACACACACAAGGCCAGACGCAGTGGCTCATGCCCATAATCCCAGCACTTTGGGAGGCCGAGGCAGGCGGATCAGAAGGTCAGGAGTTGGAGACTAGCCTGGCCAACATGGTGAAACCCTGTCTCTACTAAAAATACAAAAAGTAGCTAGGTGTGTTGGCGTTCCCCTGTAATCCCAGCTACTCAGGAGGCTGAGGCAGGAGAATCGCTTGAACCTCAGAGGCGGAGGTTGCAGTGAACCAAGATTGAGCCACTGCACTCCAGCATGGGTGGCAGAGTGAGACTCTGTCTCAAAAAAAAAAAGTTAAACATTCCAAAGGCACAATCTTACTGAATACAGCTTCTCCTTTAAGCAAGAATAACATGGCTTGATTTTCAATTCATGGTATCTGCTAATCAGAAAACAGGTTACATTAGGACAATTAGGCTCTAAGCCCCTCAGCTACTAGTATCTAGCACACCTAGGAATAATGACAAGAGCTTTGGCATCTGCCAGTTTGTTTCCAACAGGGGTAAAGAAGGAAATGGTATGTGTGTGCTAATGGAGCAGGAAAAGTAAGCTGTTATTATGCAAAGAGAGATAATCAATGGTGTATTTACTCAGATAGATATAGATTTTTATAGCTATACACTTTTAATTATAGAATCATATTATTTTAATTCTTGTACAAAAAATAACTTGCTATGAATAAAGTTCTCTAGCCTCTAACCCATTCTTTCCTATTAAAGTAACTGCTTTTATAATTTGATTTTTAAATATAATTTACTTTTGATAACTAAGAGTTTCTTAGGAACACAGCTACCATATTATAGTAGAACAGAACAAGGATTTCTCAAAATGGACCTCTATATATACTCTTCACTCATACCAACCTGTAGAACCAGATGTTGCTTCAGGAGATGATATACTCTGCGTTGGCTTTTCATTTCTCTGGTTTGGTGTAGAAATTATAAGCCTGTCTTGCCCCCTGACACTTATTTCTGTTTTGTTACCAATTCCCTTTAAAATAAGGCAAAAGAAAAAACAACAAAACAGGTGATTACCAGGCAAGTGGCATCATGGGCTTATAAAGATGGCTTTAAATGATCATAATTTACTTAAATTTTATATGGTCTTTGATTGCAATTAAGCTATCTTAGCCTTTATCAGAACAATTTGATTAAGTGATCAAGACACTTTTTTTTTTAATTAAAAAAAAATTTTTTTTTTTTTAAATGAAGTCTCCCTCTGTCGCCTAGGCTAGAGTACAGTGGTGTGATCTTGGCTTACTGCAACCTCCACCACCTGGCTTCAAGTGATTCTCCTGCCTCAGTCTCCCTGAGTAGCTGGGACTACAGGTGCGTGCCACCACGCCCTGCTAATTTTT
>NW_012118710.1:4532446-4537924 GCF_000951035.1 Colobus angolensis palliatus | reverse complement strand
AGCCAGGATGGTCTCGATCTCCTGACCTCGTGATCCGCCCGTCTCGGCCTCCCAAAGTGCTGGGATTACAGGCTTGAGCTACCGCGCCCGGCCCAAGATACATTTTTAAATGCACAATAAGATCACATGAGGTAGAATATTTGTCTAAGTCCAGGTGATAAATATCACTAAAAAATATACCTGTATCACTCAATTTTCTATCAAAACAAAATATTTTCTGGTCTTTATACATATCACAGTAAGAGAACTCTAGTCATTTTCATTCGGTAAAGTGCTCTATTACACAGAAAACAATGCCAATATGTCTTAAGAGACAAGAATATTCCTAGATACAGAAATATGTCACTCATGGTGACCAAAATGTGACCCAATAAGTAACCTGAAGCAGAAAGAATGCAGGTATAATTAACTTAGGTGTCATTTTAGGTATTTTTAATGCAATGGAATAGTAGTAAAGAAGTGATTTATAAATATATATGTATTTTTTTGGCCAGGCACTGTGACTCCTGCCTGTAATCTCAACACTTTGGGAGACTGAGGCAGAACAACAGCTTGAGGCCAGGAGTTCAAGACCAGCCTGGGCACCATAGTGAAACCCTGTCTCTACAAAAAATTATTAAAAGGTCCGGCACGGTGGCTCATGGCTGTAATCTCAGTGCTTTGGGAGGCCAAGGCAGAAGATCCCTTGGGGCTGCAGTGAGCTATGATCGACCACTGCACTCCAGCCTGGGCCACAGAGCGAGACCTCATCTTTTAAAAAGGAAAAAAATAAACATAAATATATACATGCATGTATTTTTAGAGCCTTCATTTTGAAAAGATCAGTTTAATTTTGAATTTCCTTTAAATAGCATTCTTTGGGGTGGTGGTGACAAAGTTTGACTTGTACATTCAGAAGCAGTAAAACTAGCTCCAAGAATAAAGCCAATTTGTACTCAAAAAAGATGCAACATACTCATTTGCCATTTGAAAGATGAAAAATATACATTTGCTCTCAAGAGAACCAAGTGGGGACTGCAATTCAAGTTTTTCCAGGTGGCTTGGCCTTAACTGAAGTCAGTTGAACCTATGGGCAGACCAGGTTAAAAGAGCACCCTTAACATTTCTCTAGGAAGATGCATTACTAATTAAGCATACCTGTGTTTAACTAACTAATCTGCATATGACTATATTAGGAAAAAATAAGCATAGAATTCTTTAATACACATGAATGAAATGCAACTAAATCAAAATCACAAACTCAACACAGTGGTATGGGATGGGATGGTAGTGAAGAGGTATATGGAATAAATACCACCAATATTATGGAAGAGTTTTAAAGTCTTCAGGCTAAAGTATAAGTGCCCTAAATGGAGGCCCAGGACAAACTGATGAAGGCACACAGTTTGCAGAGGCTGTTTTTACCCCGTTACCCAAGTTACTGCCACAGCTAATTGTTACAGAACGAACACAGTTCTGGGATTTCTCTGAAAGGCAGTTAGATATCCCAAGCCAATAAGAATCTAACAAAATTGCTGGTGGAACCAAACAGGTCAGCAGGTACAATTATTACAGTGGCTTTTATAACAATGGTTAATTCATATAATTGACAAAAATGATTTTAATAAGCAGCACACTTTGCAACTAAGAAAAGCTAACTACACAAACTAGAAACAGGCAAAGTGCCCAGTTTTTTTCCATGACTTTAGGGAACTAAGCTCAATTTTGGCTGCACAGCTCAAGACTAATCTACTACAGATGGGAATATCACAAAAGAAGGGGGAAAAAAGAAGAAAAACATAGACTTTTTGCCTGTCTTTTTTGCCCACAGAGTACAATGACTGTATATTTCAAATTCAGTGGGTAGAAAGGGTATTTAAATTATGCCAGGGTCATTGTTTTAAATGCCAAGGTTGACCACTTTTAAAATACCATCCCCCAAAAAAGTCCATGAAAAAAGGAGGTACCTTTGTTGAATAAACAAATTGATCGATAAATTTCCCATCCCCTGTAGCATTCTGAAGAGCAAACACTTGTTCAATTTTCACAACTGGAGACATGTTACACTTCTGCAAATCCAGGCTCCCTTTGTGCATCGTAATGGAAGCTGGTAAGGATTTCCTTGCTGCTGCAGTTTTCCAGGCTATTTTAACAGGAGGTGGCTCTTCCTCTTCCGCACTTGTGTGCCGCCTCTGGCTGTGTCTCCGAATTTCAGTACTTGAGAGTGAGGAGGCCACCTCCCCTGCACTGGTCTGTTCTGGCTGAGTATTCAGCACAGATCTTGGTCGTCGGGTTTTTTTAACTTCGGTTTTGGAGGCAACATTCTTTTTTGCTTGGGATAAAGCCTCTTCAGGCTGTTTATCAATATAGATAAAAGTATACTGTTCTATCCTTTCTTCTCGAGTCATTTTCAATGCTTTCTCTGCATGGGCAATACCAATATCCCACTGAGCACGTTCTCTCTGAGGTCGGGGTTTCCGAATCTTTAAAAAAGATAGAGATTATCAGACATGCTTTACTCTAATAGGTACATTAAAATTGACATGTATTTCCCATGTGATCCTGTTATCTTTTCAGGTCTACATAAATATCTTCAGGTTCTTTGGTCAAACAAGTGGAATATTCTATCTCCATAATTCTGATAAATAGATATTAGATAACATGAGGATCGCCTCTCTTCTATATCCTTCCTTTGCTGATCACTCTGCTGGACAAGGCCCCCAGGAGGGAGACATCCTTCTCCTTTCATATACATAAAAAGCTAGTGATAATGAGGGAGAAGAGAACAATGATGACAGAAATGATTATTATCATTAAAAATGATGCCCTGAAACTCCCAATTCTCTCCCATATCTAGGGCAGAGGGCAAGTCAGGGGTGCTACAGAGATCACAACAAAGCTACTGGCAGAGTTTGAACCACAATGCATGCAGGGACAGAATGAAGTGAAAGGACAGAGCCCCAAGGAACAAATGAAAGTTAATAAGACAAAGGAGAACAGGCATGGATGAGAAAAAAGGTAGACCTGGAATTATAGTTTCCATAGGTCTCTAGATCCAGGGTTGATCAGAAGACTTCGGATTGGCAAGAGGGGTAAAAATACTTTGAATAAAGATGTGTGAGATGGCCAAAGCAATTAGGAATTATCCAGGTGGCTAGACTGATGTAGCCAGAAATTAGTTAATAAAACTATGAGATAGTATATGTCAAATACTGATCTATAAATCTGTAAAATGTAAGTCTCATAAAATTAATCAAAATTCTGTGATAAAATTCAGTTTTTCAAGTGTAAAAAATGACAAATTTCTGAGTCATAAGAGACCCACACTAAAATTAGTTGAGTTTAAAATCTTAACCAGATTACCAAGAGTTCATGTCAAAATTCTAAAATCTCCACCACCACATCAAATATATTTCCTGATTCCATCACTTGTGTGATCTTGGTTGAACCAGTTACATAAGCTTTCTGAGCCTCAATTTCTTCATCTGTAAAAAGGGGAATAATGGTATCTACCTCATATAGGTTGTTATGAATAATAAGTGAGTTAATATATGTAAAATGCTTAAAACCATACCTGTTTCACAATAGGCACTCATTAAATATTTTTAAAACTTTACTTTCATAAAACAATTTTGTTAAATAAGAATGAAAAGAAAGTATGGAAACATGCTGAAATAGAAAAAAGAGTAAAAATCCCTGGCAAAATCCACATTTCTCTAGTATCTGGTATATCTTATGCACATTAATGAAACTCATGATAGAATCCAATATTGTATTAAGCAGGCAGCTAAAGTTTTTAATAGTACTATACATTGTTTATATCACATATAAAACTCATTGGTATACTTACAAACTTACTAGTAATTTGCCATTATGATTAAAACTGAGCTGAAACGGGTTTAAAAAAAGGATTCTAATAACTGTCTGAATTCAAGTATGAAAAATTCTTCTAAGTTATTAACCTCTTTAAAAACCATACTAGGTAAATAATATTAACACGTTAGTTACCTTTTGTTTCTCAGAGTGATTGCTGGCTTGTTTGGTTGCCTCAGCCAGTAATTCCTCATACTGTTTATGACCTTTATACTCCCGTACCCGTTTTTCATGAACCCATGCCCTCTCTGGCTGGTTGCTAAAAAACTGGACATGATATTCTCGGGCACCTGTAAGTAAAAATTCTTATTAACCATTTCAGAACATAAGCATTCACATCTACTTTGCCAAAAATGGGAATCTAACCCAGGTTCCTCAGTATTACTCCCATTAAAACTCGTATGTTTGGATTGTCCAAAGATACGTTCCAATACCCACCAGTTACAGAACTAATAGCTACTGTAAAAATCACCACAAATAATTGATCGTACCACTGCACTCCAGCCTAGGTGACGGAGCAAGACTCTGTCTCAAAAAGAAAAAAAAAAAAAAATTCTTCTCATTAACTTTTTAACAAAATAGTCATTTTTCATAAAAATATAATTAATGATAGTATGTAAGGGGTTCTTGTTTTTAGAGACATAGTCTCACTCTGTGGCCCAGGCTGGACTGCAGTGGCATGATCCTAGCTCACTGCAGCCTCAAACTCCTGGGCTCAGGCAATCCTGTGCCTTAGCCTCTTGAGCAGGTAAGACTACAGGCATATGTCACCATGCTCAGTTAATTAATAAATTTTTTTGTTGCTTTTTTTTTGCAGAGATGGGAGTCTTACTATGTGGCTCAGGCTGGTCTCAAATGCTTGGCCTGAAGTGATCCTCCTGCCTTAGCCTCCCAAAGTGCTGATATTACAGGCATGAGCCACTGGCCCCAGCCTATGATAGGTTCTTACTTTTAAATAAATTAATAAATATTTTGAAATGTTCTCAGCTTTAATTTTTTTCCTTCTTTTTTTTTTTGAAACTGAGATGGGGTCCTGCTATGTTGCCCAGGCTGGTCTTGAACTCCTGGGCTCAAGCAATCCTCTCGCCTCAGCCTCCCAAAGTGTTAGAATTACAGGCGTGAGCCACTGTGCCTGCATCTCAGCTTTAATTTCTAAATTTAAATAACATTAGATATAACCCACATAAACAAAAGTCTTTTTGAGTCCTCAAATTTTAGGAGTAAAAGGGGTCCTGGGACTACAACATCTGAGAACTGCTGATTAGGGGCAATGCTACTCTGAAATTGGTTTGACAAGCCAGTCTGTGACAAAGTAAGTACAGAAGTTGAGTAAGCATTGAGAAGCTCTGACAGCAATTTGACATTGTTATGATATCTAGACACATGATCAAGAATCTTGCACTAGATGTTTTTTTCAGGGGAAGGGCATTCTTTTTTTTTAAATAATTGTTTGGTTGTATTTTACAGAGGTATTAGTTCATAGTAGATTAGACATTTGAAAAAAGTAAATGAAAACTCATCTTTTGCCAAAAATGTCTGAAAAATACTGTTCTAGAGAAAAAGTATTACATCAATGGAGAAAAGCAGGAACTGATTTTTTTTTTTTTTTAAACAGAGGCCCCCTCT
>NW_012118710.1:4526093-4532360 GCF_000951035.1 Colobus angolensis palliatus | reverse complement strand
CCCGCCACCTCGCCCGGCTAGTTTTTTGTATTTTTTTAGTAGAGACGGGGTTTCACAGGGTCAGCCAGGATGGTCTCGATCTCCTGACCTCATGATCCACCCGTCTCGGCCTCTCAAAGTGCTGGGATTACAAGCGCGAGCCACTGCGCCCGGCCAGGAACTGATCTTTTTAGAGAACCCAAAGTAATTAGGAAGAGAAAGGCAAGAGTGGACTCAGATTTCCACATCATCTCATCTGAGAATAAAGACCCAAGCGCAAATCTAATGATAATTAATCAAAGAAGATAATAATTATTCAAAGAAGAAAAGGATTTTTGGGGGGAAAAATAGAAATATAACCTAAACTAATTAGTGAATTTCAAGGACAGGGTGGTGGGTAGAGCTATTCAGATTTAAAAAACATAGTACATAAAGTTTCCAAACATCAGAGTTATTTCCTCAGATATAAACAGATAATCCCAAAGGACTTAACATAAAAACTGAAATTTATAGATAACACAATTTCATTTTAATCTGTATTTTCAACTTCTTCCCCCATTAAATCATTTACTAGAGAGGAAACAAGACAAACATTTTGCCTATTTGTTAGCACTTTGTTTCCTGATACCTGGCAAACTATGAAATAAGACTGAAATAAGAAGCTACAGACCTGAAAAGTCAAGAAACAAGCACATCTGTCTCTGACTGAAGAGTTAAATTTTTAATGAGACCTAAGTAATAAAATACAACTTAAAATAGAATTGTGATCCGAACATCTTTCAGCATGCTCTTACAAATAATTATTACATCTTTATGTGTGAAAAACTGTTACATACATTTTCCAATGCTAAGAATCTGACTAATAAAAATACTGACTAATAACAATATGGAAACCAGTGATTATTATATATGATTAAGATAAATTTTACAAAGTTGCTTAGATAGAAAGTAACACGGGAGATTCACTCATTTCTCTGAGTATCTCCCATGTATACATGCAGTATATGTGCTATTAAAAAAATAATGAGCAGCATAAAATGCTTAATAGGCATCATGAGTGGAACATAATTAACAAAATTTTTAGGCTGTATTTTTTGGTTTTCAGAAAAACTGTCAGAAAACTACTGCATTTAAAACTATACTATATACTGCATTTAAAACTATAGCCATAAATGGAATATTATTTGGCAATAAAAAGGAATAAAGCACTGATACCATGCTGAAACATAGATGAATCTCAAAAACATTATAGTAAGTGAATGAAGCCAGAAGAACAGGTAAGTCTACAGAGACAGAAAGTAGTTACTGGCTTCTTAGTAAGTGGAAATGAGGGTGATTGCTAATGGACACAGGATTTTTTGGGGTTAATGAACATGTTCTAAAATAGATTGTGGTGACGGTTGCACAACTCTGTGAATGTATAGATTTTTAAATCAATGAATTACACATTTTAAAAGGGTGAATTCGCCAGGCACAGTGGCTCACGCCTTTAATCCCAGCACTTTGGGAGACCAAGGCGAGCAGATCACAAGGATAGGAGTTTGAGACCAGCCTGGCCAACACAGTGAAACCCTGTCTCTACAAAAAATACCAAAAAAAAAAAAAAAAAAAATTAGCTGAGCGTAGTGGTGGGTGCCTGTAATCCCAGCTACTGGGGAGGCTGAGGCAGAAGAATCACTTGAACCCGGGAGGCGGAGGTTGCAGTGAGCTGAGATTGTGCCACTGCACTACAGCCGGGACAACAATACCCTGGGCAACAATCCATCTCAAAAAATAAAAAGAAAAGGTGAATTTTATGATATGAGAATTACATTTCAATAAAGCTTTTTTAAACTACTATAGAAAAATAGAACAATTTAAATTTTTGTTAAAATATATGCATTTTTTAACCTAAAATTTCACACTTCTGGTAATAATATAAACAAAATATGTTTTTCCAGCACTAAAGTAGGAAACTGCTTGGGGGGTAGCAGGCTAGATTAATTTTTTTTTTTTTTTTGAGACCAAGTCTCACTCTGTCACCCAGACTGGAGTGCAGTGGTGGATTTGAGCTCACTGCAAACACAACCTCCGCCTCCTGGGTTCAAGTGATTCTCTTGTCTCAGTCACCTGAGTAGCTGGGATTAGAGGCGTCACAACGCCCGGCTAATTTTTGTATTTTCAGTAGAGCTGGGGTTTCACCATATTGGCCAGGCTGGTATTGAACTCCTAACCTCAGGTGATCCACCCACCTCGGCCTCCCAAAGTGCTAGGATTACAGGCATGAGGCACCTTGCCTGGCCAAGATTAGGTTAATTAATAAAACTAAATGTAAATACTTCCTTTGAAATACAGATAGATGAAACATAAATTGTGCTTTCGTTTGTATCTTGAAAAAAGCTGAAATCTGCAAGTTTTCATAAAGTAATTGAATATGAAACTCTTTATATAATCTTAACAGTATGCTTTCCTTAGGGGAGAGAAGTGAAGATTCACAGTTCTGACATGATATAACTTCTTAGAGAGTTCTGGAGGCCCAGATGTGGACATGAATTGTTTTCTTTTTTTTTTTTTTTTTTTTGAGACGGAGTCTCGCTCTGCCGCCCAGGCTGGAGTGCAGTGGCCGGATCTCAGCTCACTGCAAGCTCCGCCTCCCGGGTTTATGCCATTCTCCTGCCTCAGCCTCCCGAGTAGCTGGGACTACAGGCGTCCGCCACGTCGCCCGGCTAGTTTTTTGTATTTTTTAGTAGAGATGGGGTTTCACCGTGTTAGCCAGGATGGTCTCGATCTCCTGACCTCGTGATCCGCCCGTCTCGGCCTCCCAAAGTGCTAGGATTACAGGCTTGAGCCACCGCGCCCGGCCGTGAATTGTTTTCTTTAAGAAAGCATGGTCTTCTTGGAAAATCCTTGTCTTTTCTTTTCCCACTCACATAACCACAGATCATTAGAGGGGTAGAGTACTTCAGAGACGACTAGTCCAATACCCTTCTTATATAAATTGAAGGAACTATAATAAGACTGCCTCCCCAACCTCTGTAAATGATGACTGGGTGAATTTAACTGCTTTCCCTGTAATATAAGGCAGTGTTTAGGAGGAGAGGTTGTGAAATTAAGATTTCTTTGAGATTCTGTGTTACCTACTTAAAACATGGGATAATAATAGTACCTACTTCACTGTATTGCTGTGAGGATTGTATAAGAAAATATATAAGAACTACTGAACACAGGATCTTGCACTAAAGCAGACACTCAACAATGATGGTTTTTCATTTCTGCCTCACTGACACAACCCCTCTCCTAACCTTTAATCAGTAGGTCACATTGACAAGACGAAAAATGGCCGAGCCAGATGGCCTTCTATACTGGGAGAGATTCTTGTTTATGCAGCACAAGAATCACAGATATGGCTGATCCTATCACAAATGTGCCTTGCCAGACATAAACAGATACTTTTTCCCCTCAGAAGAGTGAACGAGGACCAAGACAGATGGTTTAAAGTAAAAGAAAAAGAAACAGGTACAAACTTGTCACAGACAATGAGGAGCTCTACACATGACAAGAGTCAATTCACAAAGTTAACACCCAGAAGTAAGTTCCAAGCTTAAACCTTTCTTTGGCTACTAACCAAGTTCATTTCAAATCCTAGAATCTCTGCAATCTAATCCACATCATTCTTTGGTCAAATCCCAGAAAAGGAGTAGAGAAAAGTTAGAATTGTCTTTCTTAATTTTTATTAACATTCCTAAGGTAGGATTCTGTATTATATAGCCACCTTCAGGCTACATGTCATATCAAATTTACAAGGATGCCCCAGTAAATTTACAGATTCAAGAATGGAGTGTAGAGGAAAAAAAAAGCATCCTGCAAAATCTGCCAGGATGAAAAGTACTTGTCTGGATAAAAAATTACTATCCATAGCAGTCAACGATGAAATAAAAATGTTCAAAGAAGGCTTGGCCCAAGTGCTTATTAAGCTCATATAAAACATCTGATCACTTGTCCATATGCTTTCTTTAGGAAATAAGAGGTCATATTTTCAGTCAGATTAAGGTCTTTAAAAAAAGCAAGTGTAAGAAAATTATAAGCATATGTAGGGTGTCATAAGGCAAACAAGGACTGCATCAGCCATAGAAGCACTCTGCCATTTAAGATGACTATCAGTATTTCACTGGTTTTAAAAACCGATAAAGAGGCCGGGCGCAGTGGCTCACATCTGTAATCCTACCATTCTGGGAGGCCAAGGCAGGTGGACCCCCTGAGGTCAAGAGTTCAAGACCATCCTGGTCAACATGGTGAAACCTCATCTGTATTAAAAATACAAAAATTAACCAGGAATGGTGGTGGGTGCCTGTAATCCCAGCTACTTCCAGAGGCCGAGGCAGGAGAATCACTTGAACCCAGGAGGCGGAGGTTGCAATAAGCCGAGATTGCCCCATTGCACTCCAGCCTGGGCAACAGAGCAAAAACTCCGTTTCAAAAAAAAAAAAAAAACCCACAAAACTGATACAGATAGGCACATTTTTGTATCAGATTATATATTATGTATATATTTTATATTTACATACAACATTTAAAAGTCACTTTCATTTCCAACCTTTTACTCAGCATCTGTTTATGCCATTTCTTACCTCTTGTGTTAATTTTGGTATGAACCTCAAGCTGGGGATCACTTGAAACCATACAAGGCCACCAAGGATAGGTTCCCACCTTGGACCACACAAGATCACCAACCTGAAACTTAACACCAGTGGACACTTCTGTTGTTGGAACAGAAGATAGTATTGGCTGAACCTACAGGAAAGAGTCAAAAGACTTCATCAGAAATTCAAAAAAAGAAACTATGTATAAAGTACATTAAAAATGTTAACAATGTAATTTTATCTTCAATTATACTTTGATACAAGAAAGGGTTAAAAACAATAGAAATTCAAAAAAAGAAACTGTATAAAGTACATCAAAAGTGCTAACAATGTAAATTTATCTTCAATTATACTTTTCTCTGATGTCTCCTATCTAAAACTAGCAAAAGGGAAGGAGGAAAAATATTAATAAGCCCCACCCCAAATACTGAAAATAGGATCGATGGTTTCTGTTGCCAAGTTATTAAAAAGGCATGTTAAGAATACACATGATCAATTTAAAAAACAACAGATCATAGTTCTGAAAAGGAAAATAATTCACTGAAAATATCCACCTCTCAAGCCAGCTCCAAGATTTATTTCAATATAATTTCTGAAATTAAAAAGTGTAGTACCAATATGTGTTGCAATTCAATCACTGTGTTTCACCTTCTTCCACCATATTTGGTTAGACAATATTCAGTAAAACAACTTACTGGGGCTTCCTCTTTTAGTACTGGATCTTCCCTTGGTTTTTCTGATACAGTGTCAACCTTCTCATTTGGTCTCTAGGTGAAAAGGTATAGGTAAGTTGAATAAAATGGCATTAAATAAACAAACAAAAAAACAGTGACGTACATAAAAAGAATCAAAGAAAACTAAATAAAAAGAATAAAGGGCATTTATTAACTGAACAATGTAAGGAGTAAGAATACAACTTTTTCAGTACCTAATTCTGTCTCAACATTTTCCATCCCATACCATAGCTTTATCTCCTTTTCCTTATTTTGTTACTTTTAAAACCTAATTTCTAGGCCGGGTGTGGTGGCTCACACCTGTAATCCCAGCACTTTGGGAGGCTGAGGCGGGCAGATCACAAGGTCGGGAGTTCGAGACCAGCCTAGCCAGCATGGTGAAACCCCATCTCTACTAAAAATAAAAAAATTAGCTGGGCATGGTGGTGCACGCCTGTAGTCCCAGCTACTTTGGAGACTGAGGCAGGTGAATCTGGGAGGAGGAGCCTGCAGTGAGCCAAGATTGCACCACTGCACTCCAGCCTGGGCGACAGAGTGAGACTCCATCTCAAAAAAAAAAAAAACAATTTCTAAATAAACTGGTAACTTTCTTTTTAATGCTCAGATTCTAGAAAAAATGGGCACTCTAAGATTACTAGTAAGAAATAACTTGAAACTTTTCTGGAGAGCAATTTGGCTGTATATATGAAAAGCATTAAATTTTCAGACTCTGACCTTGCAAATCTACTTCTAACAATGTATATTTGAAAAGCACTGAAAGATGTAAAAAATATGGATAAGTATGAAGATATGCATACTATTGCTACTCATAAGAGCTAAGTATTACGCATAATCTAGATGGGCTGGGCCTGGTGGCTCACTCCTATAATCCTAGCACTTTGGGAGGCCGAGGTGGGTAGGTCATGAGGTCAAGAAATGAAGACCATCCTGGCCAA
>NW_012118710.1:4522731-4525253 GCF_000951035.1 Colobus angolensis palliatus | reverse complement strand
TGTATTCCCAGCACTTTGGGAGGCCGAGACAGGTGGATCACGAGGTCAGGAGATCAAGACCATCCTGGCTAACACAGTGAAACCCCATTTCTACTAAAAAAAAAAAAAATTAGCCGGGCGAGATGGCGGGCGCCTGTAGTCCCAGCTACTCGGGAGGCTGAGGCAGGAGAATGGCATGAACCCGAGAGGCGGAGCTTGCAGTGAGCCGAGATTGCGCCACTGCACTCCACCCTGGGGGATAGAGTGAAACTCCATCTCAAAAAAAAAAAAAAAAAGAAAGAAGTTTCTAAAACCCTTTGGGGAGGCAATTTGGAAGTAGCTATCAAAATTTAAGATATGTACACTCTTCAATCTAGCAATCACATTTTAGAAATTTATTCTACAGAAATATGCAAAACAAGAAAATCTAAGCAGAGGAATTCTGCTAAGAGAAATCTAAGCAGAGCAGTATTATTTCATGTCAGTAATCTGCATGTCTACCAATATCTTCCAACTTTTTATTTAAAAATATGCAATCTATACATGCCTTGAAAATATTCGGTACAATGTAAACAAAATTGATACCAGTAATTATCTTTTGGAAATGACTTGAGGGAAATGGTGAAGGAAGATCTTCTATACCTTTTTATTATTTGTCTTTTCTGTAAAAACAAAAAAACAAATTACCTCTACAATGTAAAAGATTTTTAAAATATGTTACTTGTTAGAGAACAGGATTTAATTTAGATGGCTTAAAAAGAGGGTATATCCATTAAAGTAGGTCTTAACTCCACTAAAAGAATATGATTAATTCTAAAAGTTACTTAAAATTCTCATTCTATTATTTCAAAACATTTAAAGACACTGTTGTGAAAACAAAGTTTTATTAAATTTAAAAAAGTATAAAAAGGTTTTTGTTTTTTTGAGACTGAGTCTTGCTCTGCTGTTGCCTAGGATGGAGTGTGGTGGTGAGATCTCGGCTCACTGCAACCTCTGCCTCCCAGGTTCAAGTGGTTCTCCTCCCTCAGCCTCCTGAGAAGCTGGGAATACAGGCCCACGCCACCACACCCAGCTAATTTTTATATTTTTAGTAGAGACGATGTTTCGCCATGTTGGCCAGGCTGGTCTTGAACTCTTAACCTCAGGTGATCCACCTGCCTTGGCCTCCCAAAGTGCTGGGATTACAGGTGTGAGCCACCGCACCCGGCCTAAAAAGGTTTTTAAGTTTTAGGAAAATGATATGTTCTATAAGACAGACTAATGTCCCCAAACCCAAGTATCAATCATTCACTTCACAGTGCCTACCATGTTTCAGGCCCAGTTCTAGAAGCTACATCGGCTATATATAATAGCGAAACAAACAGATGTGATTCTTGACCCCAAGGAGTTTACAGTTGGGCAGGAGAGACTGACATTAAAAAACAGAAACACAAACATCCAGTTAAAAAGTAAGTGCTATGGCTGGGCATGGTGTGGCTCACACCTGTCAGCACTTTAGGAGGCCAAGGTGGAAGGATCTCTTGAGGCCAAGAGTTCAAGACCAGCCTGGGCAACACAGTGAGACCCAGTACCTAAAAACAACAAATGCCTGTAGTCCCAGCTACTCTAGGGGGCTGAGGCAGGAGAATCGTTTATGCCCCAGAGTTCAAGGCTTCAATGGGCTATGACTGCACTCCAGCCTGGGTGATGCAGCGAAACCCCGTCTCTTAAAACAACAACAACAAACAAAAAAAGTAAGTGCTAGGAAGAGAAAGAGAAATAATAGTGTGTAAGTGTATATGTATTTTCAGATATGAAGGTCAGGAAAAGCCTCTCTAAGAGAATAAATTACAATCTGCCAGGCGTGGTGGCTCACACCTGTAATCCCAGCACTTTGGGAGGCCGAGGCAGGTAAATCACTAGGTCAGGAGTTCCAGACCAGCCTCGCCAAGATGGTGAAACCCCGTCTCTACTAAAAATACAAAAATTAGCCAGGCACGGTGGCAGGCGCCTGTAGTCTCAGCTAGTCAGGAGGCTGAGGCAGGAGAATCGCTTGAACCTGGGAGGTAGAGATTGCAGTGAGCTGAGATCGTGCCACTGGACTCTAGCGTGGGCGACAGAGCGAGACTCCGTCTCAAAAAAACAAAAAAACAAAAAACAAGAAAAGAAAAGAAATTACAATCTAAGAATCAAAGGACGAAGAATTAGCTTAGTAAAACACGGAGGAAAGAACATTCCAGGAGGAAGGAGTAGCATGTGTGAGATATCTGAGGTTAAAAACGGTACCAGCTGTGCAAAGTGGCTCACACCTATAATCCCAGCACTTTGAGAGGCTGAGGCAGGTGGACCAATTGAACCCAGGAATTCAAGAACAGCTTGGGTAACATGGTGAGATCCCATCTCTACAAAAAAAGAGCCAGGCATAGTGATGTGTACCTATATAATCTCAGCCACTCAGGAGGCTAAGGTGGGAGGATTGCTTGAGCCCAGGAGTTTGAGGCTGTGTGAGCTATGATCACCTCACTGTACTCCAGCCTGGGTGACAGAGTGAGACCCTGTCTCCA
>NW_012118710.1:4495707-4518506 GCF_000951035.1 Colobus angolensis palliatus | reverse complement strand
TCTCAAAAAAAAAAAAAAAAAAAAAATTTTTGATTTGTTCCAGATTATTGGTGTTTCCTTCACGCTGGTTTGAAACGCCATCAAAATCACTTTCAAAGAATTAAAGTTTTTTACACAGTCATTTTAAAAGAAAGAAGTGGCTAGGGAGTGAAGGATGCCCAAGAGGATTTATTCTAAGCTTTCAAGACTATATAAATAAGAGAAGAAAAAGAAGTAAGGATCCGGCAGTAATAGAGAGGAAGTATCTATTATAAAATGTGCTAATGCATGAGCAAAACAGATATACCTGGTAGGCATTTAGAGACAGAGACAACTTTAAGATATTAAAATTAAGTCGGGACAGAAATACTCTCTTTGGGTACTAATTCCATTGCTTTGTCAGGAAGAGAAAGCATCAGAAAAAGATGACAGTGAGTTAGCTCTCCTTAATGTTCAATTCATCTTAATTTTAAAAATTAGGATTTTGTGGGTATATACCACTTTTTTACATTTTTAATAGACTCCACGTAAGAATACCTAAAAATTATGTTAAGAGTGGCTAAAATAAATTACATTATCCTAAATATTACTTTAAAATTTTTAGCCTAGCACTTTTTTTTTTTTTTTCTGAGACAGACTCTTGCTCTGTTGCCAAGCTGGAGGGCACTGGCACGATCTCAGCTCACTGCAACCTCTGCCTCCCAGGTTCAAGCGATTCTCCTGCCTCAGACTCCTGGGGCAGTAGTAGCTGGGATTACAGACATGTGTCACCACGCCCAGCTAATTTTTGTTGTTGTTGTTGCTGAAATGAGGTCTTGCTATTCCCCAGGCTGGTTTCAAATCCCCGGGCGATGTGCCCACCTAGGCCTCCCAAAGTGCTGGGATTATAGGCGTGAACCACCACGCCCAGCCTTTAGCCTAGTACTTTTATTAAAACCAAGGGATTCATTAAGATGAATATATTACAGGCCAGGTGCTGTGGCTCACACCTGTAATCCCAAAACTTTGGGAGGCCGAAGTGGGCGGATCACTTGAGGTCAGGAGTTCAAGACCAGCCTGGCCAACATGGCAAAACCTCATCTCTACTAAAAATACAAAAACTAGCCAGGCGTGGTGGCACACACCTGTAATCCCAGCTACTGAGGAGGCTAGGGCAGGAGAATCGCTTGAATCCTGGAGGCAGAGGTTGCAGTGAGCCGAGATTGCGCCACTGCACTCCACCCTGGGCGACAGAGTGAGATTCCGTCTCAAAAATAAATAAATAAAATTAAATAAAAAATGTGTACCAAAAGAACATTTTGCATATAAAGAGTTTCTAAGAATTTTAAGGCCTAATACTCTGAGGCTAGAGAGCCAAACCTGCTACCTTACTGTTCATGGGACTGATTGAGCTACTCTGCTTTTTATAAGTGGATATGGCAAACTAAGGGTTAATGAGACTCTGCCTTAGAGGGTTAGCCCACTGAAGTGCTGATAGGAGACCAGCGACTGTTTGAATAACAGGGCCTACACTCACATGCCTGAGGCATTCCACCTGCCAAGGAGGAAGACATGCAGAAACACAGCCACATGTTTCTGATTTGGTGGCAGGAAAAACAGCTCATGCAGATTTTTAAAATACACAATTTCAGTAGTGATCTCAGGTCTCCTGCTGCCTAGATGTTTGGATACATTTTCATTGTTGAGAAGATATACTTAGGTTGTTCCAAATAACAGCCACTCTTCAGAAGGCCAAACAGCTTAGAATTAGGGGGAAATACTTAAACATCAAGTACTAAGAAAAAAGTAGCAGGTGAAATCTTAAGGTGTTGTGTTTTTTCATTTGTTTGTGTTTGAGACAGAGTTTTATTCTGTCACCCAGGCTGGAGTGCAGTGGCACGATCTTGGCTCACTGCAACCTCCACCTCCCAGGTTCAAGCAATTCCTGTGCCTCGGCATCCAGAGTAGCTGGGATTACAAGTACCCACTACCACGCCCGGATAATTTTTGAATATTTTTAGTAGAGATGGGGTTTCACCATGTTGGCCAGGCTGGTCTCGAACTTCTGACCTTAAGCGATCCACCCACCTCGGCCTCCCAAAGTGCTGGTATTACAGAGTGAGCCACCACGCCCGGAATTAAACATGGCACTCAACTATACGAGATTTTGTTTGCTCAAAAAAGAACCTATGAACCTATGAGTGGGCCTTTGAGGAACAACAACAACAAAGTAAAGTAAAAGAAAAAATCTATATAAAAGCAAATCCAGCTCCAGGAGATTTATATCAGACTTTTTCTCCAGGAATACAGTTTTCATTATGTCTCCCTGGGGCATCTGGGGGAGGGAAGCTGTCCAGTGAAGTCACTGGACGCTTCTTTGGGCTTCCTTTTCACTTCTCAGTCCTCTACAATGCTAAACACCAAGGGCTGGGACCCCTATGGACAACCAGTAGGCATACGGTATTGACCATTAAAACAACTGTCCTGAAGGAAGCACTGTAGATGTTGTTCAAGTTAAGGAAATCTAGTTTAAAAACATGCAGTTGTGAAACATTAATTTATACACATCTCTAGCTTAGCAAAAGCATGACATTAATGATAGGCAAGAGCCGTGGGGGCTCTGGCTTTGAAGGTCTGTGGTCAGAATGGAGTACAACTTCTACAGCTGCCCCTGTGTGTGATACAATTCTAATTAATCAAAATTAAATTAACAAGAACTTACCTCTTTACTTCTTTGAAGGAAAGGAAGAGAGAAGGGGGGAGAAGGAGAGAGAGAGGGAGAGAAGAAGGGAGAGAAGGGAGGGATGGAAGAGGGAAGGCATGAGGAGGTAGGACGGAAAGAAGGAGGAATGGGGCAGAGAGGGGAGCGGGGAGAGGGAGGGAGAGGAAGAGGGAGAGAAGGAGACAGGGAGGGAGAGAGGGAGAGAGAGAGAGAGAGAACAAACAAGAAAAAAACGTGGATTTCCCCCCAAGACTCAACTTTCAGGCAATGCTCCTAGTAATATTCCAGGCAGTTAATGCCACTTTCTCCAGCTATACTTTTGGTCAAAATTGATATTCCTTTATCCCAAGCTATTGTAAGATCCTAAACATCAAATAGTAAATTTTGCTCATCATGATTCAATAAAAAGGAAAATGAACTAAAACCCTTAAATTAAAATCTAAACATCTGGGCCAGGTGCAGTGGCTCATGCCTGTCATCCCAGCACTTTGGGAGGCTGAGGCAGGCAGAACACCTGAGGTCAGGAGTTTGAGACCAGCCTAACCAACATGGAGAAACCCTGTCTCTACTAAAAAAAAAAAAAATACAAAATTAGCTGGGCATGGTGGCATGCCTATAATCCCAGCTACTTGGGAGGCTGAGGCAGGAGAATTGCTTGAACCTGGGAGACGGAGGTTGCGGTGAGCAGAGATTGCGCCATTGCACTCCAGCATAGGTAACAAGAGTGAAACTCCGTCTCAGAATAAAATAAAACAAAATAAAATCTAAGCACTGTAATCCTGAGCTCTAATAGTTAACTGAAGGTTTAGGTACTATAAAGAACTAGGTATAGCAGATATCTAACAAAGACAGAACTGGTTTTAGAATCTAATTGCAAAATGACTACTAGAAACATCACTGATGACTCTATCTCACTACCCAGTTTTATTGTCTTCACAGCATCTAAAGCTATCTGAATTTATGTACACACATATGCATGCATAAATATATATATATATTTTCTGGCTCCCCTCACTAGAATATAAGCATCCTGAGAGCAGGCTTTTCATTTCTACTTTATATTCATTGCAATACCTTTGATTCTTAGAGCATTGCCTAGCACACAGTAGGAGGAGTATTTCACCGACATTTGTTAATGAATAAATAAGAAAACTATAGAAAAATGAGAAAACATGTTGAAATGTCACACTGGGACTTGTGAGAGTCTAGAACCATTGTGACCTTTACTCCAGAAAAACATCACTTGTGAGTTGCATGAAGTAACAGAAGCCAGCTACCAAGGAAAAGATGAGTTGGTAAGAAGTAAACATTTCTTTGAATAGAAAATAAATTAACTTATTCAGGCATAACACATATAAAAGCAGATAGCTGTCACAAAAATAAATATAGTTTTCCCAAGTCAAAGTTTAGAAAACATTTGCAATTCATATTATGAACTCTTCATTTAAGCTAGAATTATTTTTTACATACTTATTATGTTATTGCTAAGCAAATTCACGCTGAAACCTCAGATATTAAAAAATTCAGCAGCATATATCTTAAGTTACCTATAAAGGATGATTTTTATAAAAACTCACCTGAAGTTTTAATCAATATATATTAATACTGATTTTAATAAACAGATTTCTATTATTTCAGGTTATTTTGTAGCAAACATTAGCAACGAGTGTTAAATCTAAGCTCTACTGGCAAAAGTTGGTCTAAAATAATGAAAACCCAATATAATTAACTATCTTATCTTTGCCTTTCCTCTTCATTTTCAAAAACCAACAGTCTACTGTAAGCAAATGAAAATAACCGAGGCCATTAGGACAAAGAAACATAAGCAGCAAGATTCGTTTTATATGTTTTTTAAAATATTTCTTAACTGACGTCCATTCATATATTCAACAAATACTCAGCATCTATTATAATATTCCAAACACTTTCCTAATGATTAGAAAAAAGGAATTATCAGAAAGATTCATATTTAAAGAGATAAAAACCAAAAAGATCTCTTGAACTTCCAGTAAATGTGAAATAGAACAAAATTTTTCAAAAAGACTTTTCAACTCACATTTTGTTCCTCTGGTTCTAATTTGGGGATTTTGTGTGACTTGCGCTCTTCAGATCTCGATGAGTCATGCTTGTTGCTTTTTTTCCTCTTTTCTTTTCTGCTTTCATGCTTTGACTTCGTGTGCTCACTTGCCTGTACTTCATTTAAAAGGTCTCCACAAAGGGAAGACTCAAACAATTCCCTGCCATTCTGGATAGTTTTGGTTATTTTTAGTTTAATTTCAGGTGAGCCAGTCTTCTTTGGAATCACAGTTTGTGGTACCGAAGGAGGAGGTGGTGGCTGTGGAGGGGAAGGTTTTTCCAGAATTTCATGTGGTCTTGTGTTTGGAATTTCTGAATGGTAGTAGTCAGTGGGGCTAAAGTTTCTAGCTGCACCAAAGCCATTGGCTGACCCATTAGGATACTGACTATATGACTGGTATTTGGTTTGAGTTTCATACACGCTGATTGATGATGGATACCCATTTGTGAGTGGAGGAAGATCTTCTGTTGTAGCTGGGTACTGAAAGCCTTGCTGCAAGGTAGCTTCATATGGTGTTTGGCCACCATCTTCAGCAATGTCACTGTTGTTATCAAAGGCATCCTCCTGACGGATGTTGGCGGAGTCAATGAGTTGAGGTGGTTGCTGAATTGTGTTTCCCATGATCCCTTGCATGAAAGAGAAAGAGAAATCCATTGTTCTGCTCCAGCATCCTTAACTTTCCCTTTCTCTCATCGGGCCTAAAATTATAAAAGAGGGGATTAGAAGGTGTTAATATTCTCATTGACTAGAGGCTAATCAACTGAAAAAGGATTAAATTAAAATGTTTTGAACTCAATTTTCATATCCAGATATGCATAGACACTAAACATTTCTAAAACTGATAACCAATATTCTGACACAGGGTAAATACCTTTTATCTTCAATGCTTATCTGTTTGAAACTCCTGATTACTTTCACAACAACTGTCGCAACAAGATTTTATCATTACTGCCAACACACGAAATAGTTTTGACATTCCTTTTTATCTCCCAAGTTAGAAATCATAAGTCTCAAGTTAAAACTGGTGTTTGCAAAATAAGCAGTGTCCTGACACATATCAATCTGCTTCCATAAGAGCTTCCTTTAACATCATTCATATTTTGTTCAGTGGTTGTTTTAATTACAAAAATAATAAAATGTTATTGCAATTTTTTTTTTTTTTTTTGAGACAGAGTATCACCCAGGCTTGAATGCAATCATGGCTCACTACAGCCTCAACCTCCCAGGCTCAGGTGATCCTCCCATCTCAGCCTCCCCAGTAGCTGGAACTCAGGCATGCATCACCACGCCCAGTTAATTTTTGTATTTTTTGTAGACAGGGTTTCACTATGTTGCCCAAGCTGGTCTTGAACTCCGGGGTCAAGCAATCCGCCTGCCTCAGCCTCCCAAAGTGCTAGGATTATAGGCGTCAGTCACCATGCCTGGCCTGTAAATATTTTAAACACCAAAGTGAAAAGGCCTGTTCCTCTCCCCACTTCATTATTCCCACTCTTCTGTGCCAAGACAACCACTATAAACACTTCGATGGGTATTCTTTCACATCTTTCTCTACATTTTTACATATAAAAATTTTAAAATAGGGCTTATTCTGTGACTTGCTTATTTAACTTAACAATATATCCTAGATATGCTTCTACATCAGCATGTATAGACAATTTTCATACTTATTCTTTAAATGGTTGTATAGCAAATAAACGCGGTATTTACCATAATGTATTTAACCATTTGTGTACTGATAGTTTCTCGCAATTGTTTGATATAATAAATATGTCTGCAGAAAACCTCGTTTATTTTTAGTTATTTTTCTTTTCTTTTCTTTACTCTTTTTTTCAAATACAGACAGGGTCTTGCTGTGTTGCCCAGACAGGTCTCAAACTCCTGGACTCAAGTAATCCTTCTGCTTCAGCCTCCCAAAGTGCTGAGATTATAGGCATGAGTCACCACGCCTGGCCTGAAACATTCTTGAAACTCTATTTTTGTGCACATATATATTTCTACAGGACAGATTTGAAATTTTGATAGATACTGTAAAATTGTTCTATAGGTTATACTATGTCAATGATCTCTCATACCAATAGTGTGTGCTTCTCTACACTGTTGCCAGTATCTACTTATTTTTAACAACTGTTATATATAGCAGAAGCATCTGGGGTACTTTTATAAAATGTATGTGTCAGGGTCTATCCCCTAAAGATTCTAATTGAATAAATCTGGGGTGGGGTCCCGGGCATAAGTTTTTTAAGACTATATCCCCAGTAATTTTGATGCATATTCTTGGTTGGATCATTGCATTATAATCTTTCAATTATTGCATCTCCTCTAGTAGGTGTCTGAAGATGCCTACATTATGTAATAATGTTACAATATACATAAGCATGTCAGAAAATGCTACAAGACCACCCTCCCTTGTCATAAGGTATGACAAGTGCACATCACAGGATAGAAGATTAATGGACAATCCATATATTATTTTGATAATCCCATAAGCATTTCTTCTAGAAAGTTCTTTTTTTTTTTGAGATGGAGTCTTGCTCTGTTGTCCAGGCTGGAGTGCAGTGGCACAATCTCAGCCCACTGCAAGCTCCACCTTGCAGGTTCATGCCATTCTCCTGCCTCAGCCTCCCGAGTAGCTGGGACTAGAGGTGCCCACCACCATGTCTGGCTATTTTTTTTTTTTTGTATTTTTTTTTGGTAGGGACGGGGTTTCACCATGTTAGCCAGGATGGTCTCGATCTCCTGACCTCATGATCTACCCGCCTCAGCCTTCCAAAGTGCTGGGATTACAGGCATGAGCCACCACACCCGGCCTCTTCTAGAAAGTTCTAAAGCAGGAAGAACAAACCAGTTTTCACAACTATATCAACTCTGATGAACTGATTGTAGCTGACTGGAATACTGTGAAGAAGGATCCTAGGCCGGGCGCCGTGGCTCACATCTGTAATCCCAGCACTTTGGGAGGCCGAGGTGGGTGGATCATGAGGTCAGGAGTTTGAGACCAGCCTGGCCAATATGGTGAAACCCCGTCTCTACTAAAACTACAAAAATTAGCTGGACATGCTAGCAGGTGCCTGTAATGCCAGCTACTCGGGAGGCTGAGGCAGGAGAATCGTTTGAACCCAGGAGGCAGAGGTCGCAGTGAGCAAAGATCGCACCATTGCAATCCAGCCTGGCCAACAGGGTGAGACTCTGTCTCAAAAAAAGAGGATCCTGAGGCTACATTCCAGTTCGACTCTGTTAATAACAGAATCATTAACAATGTCTATTATTAATAGATTAATAACAGATTGATTAACAGTGTCTACCATCTTGGTTCCAGTAGGTTTGCTGTAATAATAAAACAAATAACCCCAAAAAGCAAATGGAAGAGGGAAACAAAGCTGACAATACACTTTTCAAGGTGTATCCAATTATACAGCCACTGTTTGTTCTGCTGTTAACAAATGGAAATCATTTTGGAAGTCCTAAAATTACAAACAAATGAATAAGACCGCACACAAGAAATTGAACTGTGTGTCCTGCTTTACACTGGCGGTGGGTGGGAGGGATCCAGAGCACTCTCATTTTCTTAGTGTCACCTCAGGGTCAGGCACTTTACACATCAGCTCATTTAATCATCACAACTCTGCAAGATAGGGATTGTGATTTCTGGTTCACAGGTAAAAGAAAGTGAGCTTCAGAGGGGTTAGGTGGCCTGCTTAAACCACAGGGGGGAGAACTCGAATTTGGATCCAGGCATGTCTGACTCTGAAGTCCATGTTGTTTTTGTTTGTTTGTTTGTTTTGAGATAGGGTCTCACTCTGTTGCCCAGGCTGGAGGGCAGAAACATGCAATCACAGCTCACTGCAGCCTTGACTTCCTGGGTTCAGATGATTCTCTCACCTCAGGCTCCCAAGTAGCTGGGACTACAGGCACGTGCCACACCTGGCTTATTTTTTGTATTTTCTGTAGAGATGGAGTTTCACTATGTTGCCCAGGCTGATCTCGAGCTCCTGATGTCCATGATTTTTACTACTGTATCAGTTCTGTTTCCCTCAGCTATCAGTTCTGGGAAAAGAATTGTTTTGTTCAGGTACTTTATTCCTTGGTCACTATCAAAATCACAAATATTCTAATAACCACCATTAACACTTACATAGTACTCTGTATGTGCCATGCACCATTCTAAGTGCTTGACATAAGTAATACATTTAATCCTTCCAGCAACCTTCATGTAGATATTATCTCCTATTATACATAGGGAAATAGAGGCACAGAGAAGTTTTTTTTTTTTTTTAAGACGGAGTCTCGCTCTGTCGCCCAGGCTGGAGTGCAGTGGCTGGATCTCAGCTCACTGCAAGCTCCGCCTCCCAGGTTCCCGCCATTCTCCTGGCTCAGCCTCCCGAGTAGCTGGGACTACAGGTGCCCGCCACCTCGCCCGGCTAGTTTTTTGTATTTTTAGTAGAGACGGGGTTTCACCGTGTTAGCCAGGATGGTCTCGATCTGCTGACCTTGTGATCCGCCCATCTCGGCCTCCCAAAGTGCTGGGATTACAGGGTTGAGCCACCGCGTCCGGCCAAGGCACAGAGAAGTTAAATGACTTGCTCAAGTGCACATGGCTAGTAATTAATTGACAGAGCTAAGATTCAACCCAAGCAGTCTGGTTCCAGGGTCTGTGCTCCTGATTAGCATACCATATTTACTGACAATGTTTAAGAACTGAAACATTACCTTAATTTAACTTTTGGCAAAAATGTATAGCTCACAGCAACAGACATAAGAAGGAAATGTTCAAAAATTCTGTTAACAAGCATGGAGCAACTATACAGGCAGAATTCAAAAGTTCTCATTTATACTTCCAACTTGAAGGCAAGTCAAATAATGACATCTAACAAGATGCAACCTGTGTTTTTGGTTCTTATAACTGTCGTATACAAGCTCAGCTTCCAGATTCATCTCCCAAATTACAGTCTTCAGGATTTTTCAGGCATATGTATTCAGAGACTGAGATTTCTGATGCTTTTGATTGAGTTTCAAACACAAGAAGTTTTATATTTTCCCCTTTTCCTGTCTTCTCTAGCCCTAACTTCAAATATCTCATTTTAGTCTGAACTAAGAAAATAACATTACCTTCTTATAATTACACAGGAGTCCACGGAGTGAACTCATATACATTCGTATCACAGAGTGTTTTCATATACATTTGTATTTGATCCTCAAAACAACTCTGTCAGACTGGCAGGGCAAGGTGTGCATTAACTTCATTTTTTAGGTAACTACACAGAACACCTGAAATACTGACTTTCCACAAAGCTAATTAGTAATAAAGTTTGAAAAATAATCAGTCTCCTGATTTCTAATCCTGTGCTCTTTTTCACAATATCCCACCGCCAGAGAATAACCAACTACTTAAGGACAACTACACTAAACCCTTAAAAGTCATTAGTTCAAAACTAAATGCACTGTCCTTTTCCTAGCACAATGTCCCTTTCAGACTACCCCAGTCTGTCATTGCTTCCATCACTTTTCTAGCTTCCCAGACTAGAAATCTCAGGCTCATAGGTGATTGATTCTTCCCTCTTTGTTAAGCCATAAAACTAGTCATTTAGCAAATCTTGCATTTTCTTCCTTTGAAGTATTCTTCCCGGTGCTTCGACTGAATCTGAAGTGAAGAAATAATCAGACAATCCAAAATGGGTGATATTCTCCCAGACAACTGGCCTGGGCTCTTGAAAAAAGCTAATGTCTAAAACAAACAAAAGGTGGAAAGACTATTCTAGATTAAAAGAGACAAGATTTATCAACCCAATACAATGCATGAACTTTGATTAAATCCTGGATTTAAATACACACAAACACCAGATTAAACAGATATCGTGGAGACAACTAGAGAATTTTAAAATATGAACTGGCTTTAAACAATGGAGCTATTAATTTCAAGGGCCTGATAATGCTATTCTGTTTATATACGAGAATGTTCTCATTCTTAGGAGAGCTATGCTGAAATACGTGGTAAAGCGATAGTGTCATGGTATCTACAACTTTCAAATGGTTCAGAATTTTTAAAAAGGTACATATACCTAGAGTAAAGCAAATGAGACAAAATTTTAACAACTGGTGAATCTAGGTGTTGAACGTAAATTCTTTTAACTTTTCTAAAGGCTTGAAAATTTTAAAACTGAAAAGCTTGGGGAAAAAAACCCCAAATGATTTGGCTAGTGTTTGGAGGAAGTACTAAAAATAAAAAGCTACAGGTACCTAAGGTGTATGAGCCTCCATTAAATTCTGGTGCCATGTTCTGAGCAAACAAGCTAAAGGGGCCACATTGTTTTATTTTCTAGAAACCCTAAGCATGAAGAGGGCCATACTTCTTCATATTATGCCTCCAAATAATACAACAATGCAATCAAGAAAGCAGTTTTGGTGGTTTATAAAAACAGATATTTTGGGACTACATCTACATTTCTTTACATAGTGATTTTTATGGGCAGTAGGGTCTGGTGGCCAGCCTTCACACAGCAGACACACCAACTGACACAATGGTTAAGACCTTACTAAATTAAATTAGGAGGCTCTACTGAGCACCATGCTTGAGAGCACAGGTTCAGAATCAAACTAAGTTCAAAAGCATACTTCAAGTCTTGCTGGCTGTGTGACTTTAGGCGACTTATTCAGTACCTCTAATCCTCAGTTTCCTTAGCCAGAAATTGTGGATACCTGTAATTGTGTACCTTGTACAGGGTTGCTGTAAGAATTAAGAGTTAATCCATGAACAGCACTTAAGACAGAGCCTGGCATACAGTTAGAGCCTGGCCACTTGTTGGCTATTATTATCATTCATTGCAATGCTGGGCACACAGAACTGGTAAAAAGTTAAAAAAAAAAAAAAAAAAATCACTGACCTACGGGTACTTTCAATCTCTTTAGCAAGATAATGTAAGATTTTGTGAGTAAGACACATAAAATAGTAGCAAACAATGTGAAACAGAAGGTGACTAAGAATTGAATTGTGTTACTACTACAATTGTAACAGATATTTGAGAAGAACAATGCTGGGCAAGGAGGCTCTTAGGCCACAAGAAACAAGTAGGATGTGGAAGTAAGGTGTTCTTCACGCACTGCTTTTCAAACTACTTGGTACAGGCCAGCAAAAATTCTTATACCTTTGTCCTTAATAAATCCCTGATAAAGATAGTGTGTTCAATTCAATTTATTTTTAAAGCAATAATATTAATGGCTAACATTTGAAAGCTTAGTGTCAATACTATTCTAAACGTTTTACATTTGACTATTACTATCCCATTTTACAAATGAAAAATCAAGGCCCGTATGATCAAATAACTTGCCCATAGTCTGAGACCAAGTAAATGGAGGGTTCAAACACACACTGTGTTCCACAGCATTGGCTCTTAACAAGAAAGCTTACTTCCCATAATCCCTAAACATGTAAAGTGAACAAGAGAACCTCACTTCACACTTCTCCACTCCCACTCCCCAGAGTTAACTAACAATTTGGTGGGAGACTAAATAATTGTACTAATCTATCCATTCTAATATGTACTTTCAAGTCAATGAAATCACCACATAAAACCATTTCTGATAAATTCATCATCTGAACAATGTTTCTAGGCTAATTTTTTTAAAAAGATAAATCAATGAATACTTATAATTTTGCTGAAACTATACAGTTTTAAATAAGCAAAAAAAGTTGAAAATTATCAATCAAAGCTTTAGTGCTCTTATTATTTACCAACTTATTCATGGTGGTAGGGGGTGGTAGGGTGATAATAGATAAGTTTATAGAATCCTTAAGCCAAATCACAGATACAGAGTTTAAAAAAACAAAAGCAGGAAAAGAAATCAAGCCAGGCATGCTGGCTCATGCCTGTAATCCCAGCTCCTTAGGAGGCTGAAGTAGAGGGACTGTTTGAGGCCAGGCATTCAAGACCACCCTGGGTGACACAGTAAAACTCTTTCTCTAAAATAAAAAAAGAGAGCAAGAGAGAGAAAGAAAGAAATCATGTCACGTGTTTCAGATGAACAACTTGAGCCTATAAATATCAATTAAGGTTTCATAATGTGCTAAATTTATAGTTTAAGTCACTATAACAAATTCATAAACAATTATTTCTGTGGAATGTATTGCTGGATTCTATAGAATTACATGTTGTGCTATATATATTCATTTTTTTCTATGTTTAAAATGCCAGTCCCTTCTCAATAAAAGAAAGTTTATATTTAATTATACTTAAAAATTCCTTAGGCTGGGAGCAGTGGCTTACGCTTGTAATCCCAGCACTTTGGGAGAGTGAGGTGGGTAGATCACCCGAGGTCAGGAGTTTGAGACCAGCCTGGCTAACATGGCAAAATCCTGTCTCTACTAAAAATACAAAAAGTAGTCAGGCGTGGTGGTGTGCGCCTGTAATCCCAGCTACTTGGGAAGCTGAGGCAGGAAAATTGCTTGAATCCGAGTGGCGGAGGTTGCAGTGAGCTGAGATTGTGCCACTACACTCCAGCCTGCATGACACAGTGAGACATCATCTCAAAAAAAAAAAGAAAGAAAAAAAATTTCCTCACATTGATATCATTATTTAAGCCTTTTGGAATTAGAAGTGGTTTTAAGATGTCACATAAATTGCCTATTTCTGTTTTCAGACCCAGCTACTCTACAAATACATTCCTAGGTTAATCTGTAAATCTAACCACATCACTCTCCTGATTAAAATCCTTCAATGGTTTCCTATTGCCCAGAAAAAGGCCATGCACCTAGACTGACAGATCATATAAGGCCCTCCAAACAAGGTCGCTAACCTACCTCTTCAACCCCAAGTCATTTTTGTACTCTAGTAATATAAAATCACTGGAAATTTCTGTGCACACCATGATTTCACTCCTCTGTACCTTTACTAACTTTATCTCCTATCCATAATACACCCTTTTCCTTTTTTATTTTTTTTGCTTGACTCTTAACCATTTTTTGAGCTCAGAATGTCATTTCCAAGAAGTAGTCACTTAAGCTCTAAGTTAGTCTGAGTAACTTTCCTCTGTGTTCTAAGATATTCTATGCATGCCTCTTAGAATTATTCATAAAACAATTTGTTTATGTGAGTTTTCTAAAGAGCAGGAAGTAATGTTATTCCCATATATGCTCTTGGAACCTAACTCAAAGGCTCAGAGGAGGGGCTTCAATGAATCTTTCAAACTAAACTCCATAATCTTAAAGAAGTTATTTTATATAAATGAAATGCGTCACAGAGCTTCTGTGGGTCTTTGCATGGAGGTAGTAAAAGAATATAAAAGCAGTTACAATCTCCTCAGGTAATATCCTTGGTAAAATGAGACTAACAACGTAGCTCACTTAGATGCCACTGAGATTCTCTTTAGTTCTAGTCTTAACTTTCATGACGGTTTAAAGTTCCAAGAGACTGGAATGAAGTCAAATAAACTTCCAGAGGGAGTGTTAACCCAATCAAAGACCAAGATATATTAAAAAAAAAGAAACTCATATGAATATATCTATTTAAAACCTTATTAATGTAGATCTGAAATTCAGAATGTAGAAGCTCTCAAAATACAATCGTCACAGTTGTAGTTAATTGAATCAGTATGGAAATCAATCATTTACCAAAGCTGTTCTAGTAAACATAATCAATCATATACTATAAAACAAAGTATACTTGATGGATGTACATTTGAATTTTTACAGCTAGAAAAATATAGTGGAATATACTATGATTTTCCCAAGAGGGTGGTCTTCCTTTACCCCAGGATAAACAAGAGATCCAGATGTTTCTTTATGTGAACTGTTGCAAGGAATATTTCTCAAGGTTTATGATAAATCCACACTCAATGTGTTTCCATAGTAACAGGAATGGAGTGCATGCAGACAGTCTACAGTAACGAACCAAATATGCTGGTTCTTGAAAACCTGGCATGTTTGGCAATTTATGCAGCAAAAATATTATTTAAAAAAATTTTTAAGATACATAACGTTAAAAAACTAGAGTGTCATTTTGTTTTAAAATCAAAAGATTGAAATGCAGTACATAAAGACAAGCTTAAGCATAGATTCTGTGAAGTATAAAGAGAAAGCTATCAAATATATTCATATACTAATTTCTAACTGAATGATCACTTAATGTTTCAGTGATCCTGTATTTGGATCTTGTCTTTGAAATCAATTTAATATGTACATACACACAAAGCCCCCCTAAAAACATCTTCTGAATGTGACTCACATTTGATCACAGAATATAAAGATCTCTGAGTGACAGGGACAGCATCAAGGGAGATTCTTGTTTTACATTTTTTTCCCCAAATTGACACCATGAAGAAAATGGGGGGAAAGGAACAGTTAATTTTTTTTTAACATGCTCCATTATTTTCAGTACATGGGTTTGGTAGGGTGAAACCAGAAACTCTATGAAGAAAAAATGCATAACTATAGGAAGATGCTAAAATCCTCTAATGTCAGTTTTTTAAAAAGACTCCATTCTTTCTGGTTCTGTGTTCTACTAATATTTTAATCTAAGTATATGATCAGAGTGACCCTTTGACTACAACTTATACATTCTGGTATTGCCCATTTGGGCTTTCATAATTTAAAAATTTTTAGTAATACAGTAACAAATGTGTATTGTTTAAAAATAATGGAGGTATGTTTTAATACTATTTATTGTGAAACTGCAAGCCCCTCATCCCTTTTTAAAGTAATACATACATATTTTTAAAGGACCCAAACACATACCTTTAAAAATCAGCAAAACCAAACTGCTATGAAGTATGAACAGAAGCAAAAGTCAATTTCTACTGTCTGGACTGGACACAAATTACATTAAAAATCAATATTCTTCCTTTGCAAGCAATGAGTCCTTTCTAATCACATTTTAACTTCACCCTCACCCAACACGTACACAAGAAAAAGCAGAGATGCGGGTGTGGACTTCTGGAGGAAACAAAAAGTAAAACCCAACCACCTGGTTCTAAGAACTTGACCACGCCCCTATGGTACCAAAAAGGAAATGAACAAAAATGTTTATCTTTTATTCACTAAAAGCAGCTACAATCGATAGAATCTAATCTAGCCCTCACTACAGACAAAAGCAATAACCAAATTTGGAACAGTGACTATACAACTCAATGTTAACTTTCAAACAAAATGGATCCTGCTTGAAAATGTTTTGTCAAGGAAATAAAAATGAAATTACAAATGCAAGTGATTGTTCCATTTGTCTTTAGATTATTTTATCCTTTGAGGGAACAAACACCATCTATAAAATAGATCTCACTATTTCACCCACAAACAAAATACAGTGCTTTTAGTGGCATCCAAGTGTTATACAGCTGCAGTTACAGTTATCCAAAAAGTTTGAACCACAACAGTAAAATGCAAATTATTTCTGACTAAAATGTGGGCATTTCCTCTCAAACGATTTCTTTTTTTTTTTTGAGGCAGGGTCTCACTCTGTTACTGAGGCTGGAATGCAGTGGCACAATCACAGCTCATGGCAGCCTCAATTTCCTGGGCTCAGGTGATTCTCCCACCTCAGCCTCCCAAGTAGTTGGGACTATAGGCGTGTGCCACCATGCCCAGCTAATTTTTAAAATTTGTTGTAGAGACAGGGTTTTACCATGTTGCCCAGGCTGGTCTTGAACTCCTGAACTCAAGTAATCCTCCCACTTTGGCTGGGATTACAGCCATGAGCCACTGTGCCAGTCCAAACAATTTCTTAAATTCTCATGGTAATGCATATACTTGGACTTCTCAGATTCAAAGGCCATTATATATTGATTCTATAAGCACTTAACACATTTTTAGTTCTCCTACAGCTTTTTTAACGAAAACTTGAGGATGTCAAAATTATGAGGTTTGAAAAGACTGCTGGTCAAACTCTGAATCATTTAAAGAAGTTTACTACCATTCTGGTTGAGGCTGACTCTTTCAAAGCTTAAGGCTATGATTTAGGGGAAAACATTTTCCTGTACTACTTTTCAGCAGTTATACTAATAAAACATCAATTCTCCAAATGACACAAAGGGCTTACAGCATTTTAGTATGTAAAACAAATGTTCTATATTAGTAAACCTTATCTGTATATCTTGACTTAAAGGTACTTTCCGTGGTAGCCTTAGAAAGAACTCTAAGCTGCTGACTAATTTCTCGGTTAAACTGGAAAATCTGCTTGCTTAAAAAATAAACAATTTGGGAAAAATATATTCCCTTTATATTTTCACGTAATTTTACTCACTTTCCTCCAACACATGAAGCAAATCATGTCATTTTTGTATAATTACTAACAACATGCATCCAAAACAAAGTAGTCTAGCTCTATCTATATATAATAAACTCAAGATGTATCAACAAAAGTTACCCTTCCAGAACAGGATTTGCTATATGACATTTAGTCATTAAACAACTAAGCAAAAGCATAAGAAGGACCACTCTTTTCAATAAATGAAGGAGAAATAATTTTTTTTTTTTTTTTGAGACAGAGTCTCACTCTGTCACCCAGGCTGCAGTGCAGCAGTGCGATCTTAGCTCACTGCAACCTCCACCTCCCAAGTTTAAGTAATTCTCCTGCCTCAGCCTCCTGAGTAGCTGGAATTACAGGCATGCACCACCAAGTCCGGCTAATTTTTGCATTATTAGTAGAGACGGGGTTTCACCATGTTGGCCAGGCTGGTTTCAAACTCCTGACTTCAAGTGATCCACCCGCCTCAGACTCCCAAAGTGCTGGGATTACAGGTGTGAGCCACCACGCCCAGCCTAATTTTGGTATTTTTAGCACAGACAGGGTTTCACCGTGTTGGCCAGACTGGTCTCCAACTCCTGGCCTCAAGCAATCCACCTGCCTTGACCTCCCAAAGTGCTGGGCTTGCAGGCACTGCTCCCAGCCAGAAATAAATTACGTTTGACACTTGAACAATAAAAACAAAACAAATAAATATTGCTGATTTTCTCTTCTTCCTCCTCACTGAGACATAGTATTTTTGTCTTTCTTTTTTGGGGTCTCACTATGTTGCCCAGGCTGGAGTGCAGTGGCTGTTCATACATGAGATCATAGTGCCCTGAGGCCTTGAACTCCTGGGCTCAAGTGATCCTCATGCCTCAGCCTTCTGGGCAGCTGGGACTAAAGGTGCACACTAATGCACCTGAATTGTCCTATTTTCTTAAACACACAGTAATATTCCTATATAATACCCTGCTAATCTATCAAATTTACTCAATTTAAATAAGAATTAAGCCACATGCCATATAATTCCATTTACATGAAATGTCCAGAAGAGGCAAATCCATATAGACAGAAAGATGATTGGTGACCGCTAGGATTTGGGAGGAGGGAAGGAATGGAGGGTGACTGCTAATGCATACAGGGTCTCTTTTTGGGGTGATGGAATGTTCTGGAATTAGACAGTGGTGATGATTGCACAACCTTGTGAACATACTAAAGGTTACTGAATTGTATACTTTAAAAGGGTGAATTTTATGCAACATAAATTACATCTCAACAAAAAAGTGCTCTAAAAAAATCAACAAAGCATTTATGTATGTTTCTCAACAATAAAGTCTCCAATACCTAAAGAATTACTGATTTGTACACTTGTTAAATGTGCTTAAAATAAAAACCTTTATTCTTATCATTAAGCTACAGTAATTAAAAGGTAAGGAAGGTACTAGAAAAAGATGGACAATGAAACAGAATAAGATCCTAGGCACAGAACCATTCTATGGGAACGTGACATACAACAGAAGCAGCACTGAAGAGTAGCAAGAAAAGGACAGAAGATTCAAAGAATGGTCCTGGGACAACTGCTTATCCATAGAGAAAAAAATTTAGATACCACGTAATGTATCAACCCCAGGTGGATTAAAGAGCTCGTATACACAGTAAAACTTTAAAACTTTTAAGAAAAAACAAAAATATGAACAGGACATCTTTCTGAACTCAGGCTGGGAAATGATTTCTTAAATATATAACAAGTATACAACATAAAAGAAATGATTAATGAAATCAACGATGTTAATTTTAAAAGCTGTATCACAAAAGACAACACAAGTGGAAAGATAAATCCCCAGACTGGGAGAAGATAGCTGCAATGCATAAATTCAAGCTCAGTTCTACCTTCCAACTTTCTTCTGGATCTGCCCGATTCTTGCTGTGTTCATTGGCTGTGTCTTACCATTTCTCATCTGCATTAGAACAACATCTTCTTAGCTATTCTTCTTACTTCCAACCCGGTCTACCTCCAATCCACCCTCTACAACATTGACAATGCTTAAAAACAAAACCCCAAACCATTTAAATTTAGTAACATTCCATGGCTCCTCATGCCTCAGCATAAAATCCAAAGGCCCTTCATAATGTGGCCCCTGTTTCTCTGTCCGGCCACCTCTCCTGCTGCTTTGGCCTACCCATCTTGCCCTCCACCATCCTAGCTTTTCCTCTCTTATCTCTCACTCAACCTTAAAGATTCCATTCAGAGGTGTGAAAATACTCCAGGAAGCTTTTCCAGAACATCCCCACATACCACACACCCTCTGAAGCCAGGATGCATATTCCCTTCTGCCGGCATGGCATCCTACCATACTCTATTAGACCACTAAACACATTCTACAGGCCATCCTGACATACAGGAAGGGTGTGTGCATAAGTGAATGTGACCTCAAAACATCTGTGTAAGAAAGAATAGTAAAATGCTTTATTACAGAAATTCTAGACACCAGCTGCTGTTTAATTGCCCTCTGAATGCTGAGACAAGGTTGTGCTGAGGTTCAAGTAAATACCTCCTTTCCTTCCACTCTGCTGCTGCAGCAATGGGAAGGTGACCAAAAGTTACAGCCAGTTGTCCCCACCCCAACCTACATAGGTTTCTCTAATAAAACAAATATTTATTGAGCACCTATTGACCAGACACTGAGCTAAGCACTAAAGTTATAAGGATGAAAATTCAGACAAGGTCCCTGCAGCCATACAGCTTACATCACCATATGGAAGAGATGGAGACAGAAAGGCAATAAAAGGAAAGTGCTGGAGATGAGGCTTGGAAATCGCCCTTCATGAGATGCATTTATTCATTTCACATTGAGTGCCTGTATGATGTCAAGTCCCGGGTATCAGAGAACAAATCCTTGTTTTCTGATCCCTACTGACAGAAAGGGACAAGTGTCCTGGATGACAGAGGAAAATATCCAGGGTTGAGAAGCTGGGGGTGTGACGACGGGGCAAGAGAACGCAGGGGACTTCTGGCATTTTTGGCTTAGGAAACAAGTTCTAACCTGCAGTGGAAGAGAGAGGGGCTCCTTTCCAAAGACCTACTATAAACCAGTACCTAAAGACTTCCATTGAGAACCTTCTTGGCTTCTTAATATCACAGGTTTCAAAAGATCTAGATTTTTAGAAGGGCTTTTCTTGATATGTTGCAAAACCAAATTATAAGTATTTAATGAAAGCACACCATAAAATTCCAGGAAATAAAAACAACTTAGATGCCAGAGAGTACGGACAGACTGAAAGTTTGAGGACATGAAACTAGTTCATCCTTGAACTCCCAGAGCCAACTATAGTGCCTGGCACATTATCAATAAACAAATCAATCCAAAACAGAATAGAGTATTACAGTAAGGCAAGGGGAGTTGGGGGGCACAAGATTGGATTAACAATTTAAATAGCTTAATATGTGCCAATACAATTAAGTAACTAGTATTACTGAAATATCACAGGCTGTTTTTTAATGGCATGGATTTTGAACTGAGTGTATAGATTTGTTTTTCCCTTCCTAAGAAGGGCCTCATAAACATAACGTCACTCAGAGGAAAACCCAAAAAAATTTTGCCCCAATTATTTTTAAACTTTTAAAAAAGTTTAGTATATATATTTTTAATTTTAGCAAGTAATCTTTTCATTAGAAAATTAAAATTAGATGCTATTTTATTAAGTGCTCAAAATACAGAGTGTAAATACATCATCCAAGAGTCACAACTTGACGAGAATTTTTTTCAAGAAACTTTAAACATTTACATAACCACATTAAATATAATGTGCTCTACCATGAATCTAATAATAATTCTACAAGCAGATATAAACAATTGACAACATACTGTGATTCATATTTTCCTAAACAGTGGGGATATTATGACATGAAGCTTTGTCTTTTGTATAAGTACACAAAACCTACATTCACTATGAACAGCATAAGAGAAACTGTCACAACATCATCACTGTAGAACATAACACATGATGAGAATCTGAAACTCTAATAAAACGACTTCCTTTTTTGTATCATTTATAGACTAATGCAAAACCTGTGCTCAACATAAAATCAATTTATTTTGGAATGTCATGAGATATTTAGGTGTCTTTGAGTAACTTCAGTGCTTAGAGAATTGTCAAATGTGTACTGATAACTGAAGTTCAGATTTATCTTTAGTTTCCAAAGCAAAGTGTAGTAGTGCCTTCAGTCACGGAAAGAAAAACAAAACAAAACTACTTCCGTGTTAACAAAGGTACTGCGTACTTCGACATCTTGCTCATTGCTGTATCCCCGTCCCCTAGTATGTGAGGGAAGAAAGCTGCTAAATGAACATAGGAATGGCAGCAAACACAATGCTGCAATGGAGAGATTATCCTACACTATTCAGGTGGACCCAACATAATCACAAGGATCCTCATCATCCTTTTGGTGGGAAGGACCAGACTCAGACAGAGATTTCAAGACTGCTGACTTTGAAAATGGAGGAAGAGGGCCGGGCATGGTGGCTCATGCTTGTAATCCCAGCACTTTGGGAGGCATAGGCGAGTGGCTCACTTGAGGTCAGAACTTTGAGAGCAGCCTGGCCAACATGGTGAGACTCTGCCTCTACTAAAAATACAAAAATTAGCTGGCCATGGTGGCACGTGCCTGTAGTCCCAGCTACTCTGGAGGCTGAGGCAGGAGAATCACTTGAACCCAGGCAGAGGTTGCCATGAGCTGAGATCGCACCTGCACTCTAGCCTGGGTAACAGAGTGAGACTCCGTCACAAAAAAAAAAAAAAAAAAAAAGGAAGGAAGCAGCTATATAAATCAAGGTAACACTTTCTCTCCTACAGCCTCCAGAAGGAACACAGCTTTGCCGACACCTTGATTTTAGTCCCATGTCAGACATCAAGAAATTTAGAAGAATAAATCTGTGTCGTTTAAAGCCATTAAGTTTGTTGTAATTTGTTACAGCAGCAACAAGGGATTTTCTGAAAGCCTTTCCACTCACTTGGCTGTCTTCAGTTTCAGGAGCATCCCTATAAACAGAAGGAGGGGAATTCCTCGATTCATTAACCTCAGATTTGGGGTACCCAAAATAGAAATATCACTTAAAAAAGAAGTCTTAGGCTAGGTGCGGTGGCTCACGGCTGAATCCCAGCACTTTGGGAGGCTAAGGTGGGCGGATCACTTAAGGTCAGGAGTTCAAGGCCAGCCTGGCCAACATGGTGAAACCCTGTCTCTACTAAAAATACAAAAAACTAGCCGGGCGAGGTGGCGGGCGCCTGTAGTCCCAGCTACTCCGGAGGCTGAGGCAGGAGAATGGCGTGAACCCGGGAGGCGGAGCTTGCAGTGAGCTGAGATCCAGCCACTGCACTCCAGCCTGGGCGACAGAGCAAGACTCCGTCTCAAAAAAAAAAAGAAATGATTTCTCCCATTTCATTGGCACAGCTGCCGCAGTTTTCTATGCTCTGGAGTTTACTGTCATTCCAGGGGTAGACCTGATACAAATAACAAAATGGCAGTCAAGCCATTACTATGCATGACATAATAAGATGCTATAAGTCCTTTTACTACTAAAACACCTATTTAAGATTTTCAATTTCTGACAACCAAAATATCTGGGCTACATTGAATTTTGTGGCTGATTTTCATAAAAATATATTGGGAGAAAGAAAACTTGTAGTAATAAAGACAGCACTATAATAAGAATCATTTTTTTAAAGTCTTGTTAATTTAAACATATAATAGTCACAGTTTTAAGAAAAGTCCCTCATAGCCATCACGAAGAATTATATTAATCCAACATTTTTTTCTTTTTTTTTTTTTTTT
>NW_012118710.1:4483604-4491367 GCF_000951035.1 Colobus angolensis palliatus | reverse complement strand
CGCCACCGCACTCCAGCCTGAGCGACAGAGCAAGACTTCGTCTCAAAAAATAAATTAATTAATTAAAAATAAACAGACTTTCATTCACATTTTAAAACACTACTCAAGAACAGGCATTGGAATAGCTGAGTAAAAACAAAACCCATCGCACATTTATCATGTTGGCTTTCAAAAATTAGGAATTAAATCACCTAATTTACTATAAGAGAATGTTTGATCTCTACTCACAGATAACACAAACCAGCATCAGCCAAGTGCTGCTTATATCAAAATGCCTATGTCTGCTACAAAGTGATGTTGATTTATGGATCATAAGTCAAAAAACACACTGGAATATCAGGAGTTGGCAGTCCTCCTCTCCATTCCACCAATGGCATACAAACGACTTTTAGTAAATCCCATAACCTCTGTTTTCCCAAATACATGAGATTGACTAGTCAAAAACTGACCACGGAAATATTTTCTCACGTTTGTTTCCATTTTCTAGCTCTATAAGGCGGATAGAATTTATTTAGTATACATCATATGTCTGGACAAAAGTTTTATTTTTAATTGAGTTCCTAGAGAAACATTTCTATACAAAATTAATCAGCTTGAATCACCCACACCAACACTGCCAAGATAAGCAAAAGCTGAGTCTCACCTTGCCTATTCCTAGATTCCAAGTGCCATGTTATGTATCTTTCTCCTTGTAGAGTCCTACTTTTGTTTTGTCTGTGATGTGGTCCGTTACTGAACACCAACTATGTACCAGACCCTGTTCTAGGTCTTGGGAAATCCAAAGAAATAAGATTCTAGTCTCATGGAGCTAAAATAAACAAGGAAATTTCAGACAATGGTATGCTACTATAAAACAGGGTAATACAATAAAGGGACGGGGGGCTGGATTCTTTTCTTTGGAGACGGAGTCTTGCTCTGTCACCCAAGCTGGAGTACACTGGCACGATCTCAGTTCACTGTAACCTCTGCCTCCCAGGTTCAAGCGATTCTCCTGCCTCAGCCTCCAGAGTAGCTGCAATTACAGGTGCCTGCCATCATACCCAGCTAATTTTTGTATTTTTAGTACAGATGGGGTTTCCCCATGTTGGCCAGGCTAGTCTCGAACTCCTGACCTCAAGTGATCCACCTGCCTCGGTCTCCCAAAGTGCTGGGATTATAGGCGTGAGCCACCACACCCCGTTTAGATTTTTATTAAAAAAAACTAATGAAACCAAAACCAGGAATCAGTCATATAGAGAGGCTTGAAAAAGACAAGGAAAAAGATGATCATCAGGTAATATCTTTTATTTCCTTTGAAGTTCACTCTGTTTCAGAGGCTTCTGAGTTATGGCTATAGTAAAAAGATTTAAATTATGGTTTACTCAAGTATTCCATGTAACATGAAGTTTAAATCTTAAATGTTATGTAAACATAACTGGTCCAAAATATACTGAAATGGAACTCTCGGGAGGCTGAGGTATGAGAATCATTTGAACCTGGGAGGCGAAGGTTGCAGTGGGCCAAGATCACACCTCTGCACTCCAGTCTGGGTGACAGTGTGAGACTCTATCTCAAAAAAAAAAAAAAAAAAATACTGAAATGAAAGCAATGCATTCTGTATTTAAATCATTTTGTTGGTTGGCAATCTATAGTCTGCTAATAATTGCATTGATTAAAAGACTTTTATAATATTCCAGCTTTCAACTTTCAAACAATATTATTGATAAATTAGTTATCTTTCTTTCCCATGAAGAATGTATTTACCATCTAACATAGCAGGCACACTGGAAAAATGAGATTTTAATGTGTCTAGCCCACAAAAACATACAAATATAGTAATCACAAGGCAAAGAATGTACAATTATTTCCACATCTACTTAATTCTTTTTTTTTTTTTTTTTTTTGAGACAGAGTCTCGCTCTGTCGCCAGGTTGGAGTGCAATGGCACACCCTCAGCTCACTGCAACCTCTGCTACCCAGGTTCAAGTGATTCTCTGCCTCAGCCTCGCAAGTGGCTGGGATTACAGACGCCCGCCACCACACCGGCTAATTTTTGTATTTTTAGTAAAGATGGGGTTTCACTATGTTGGCCAGGATGGTCTTGATCTCTTCACCTCATGATCCACCCAACTTAGCCTCCCAAAGTGCTGGGATTACAGGTGTAAGCCACCGCGCCCGGCCTATATCTACTTAATTCTTTCCCTTTACTAAGAATAGCTAATTCTGGGCTAACCACATGTAGCTATTTAAATTTAAACAAGTTAAAATTAAATTACAGGGGGGAGGGGAGAGGGATTGCATTGGGAGTTATACCTGATGTAAATGATGAGTAGATGGGTGCTGACGAGTTGATGGGTGCAGCACACCAACATGGCACAAGTATACATATGTAACAAACCTGCACGTTATGCACATGTACCCTAGAACTTAAAGTATAATAATAATAAAAAAAAAGAACTTAGTTTAAACAAGTGAAAAAAAAATTAAATTACATTAAAAATTTAGTTCCTCAGTTACACTGGCCGTATTTCAAGCATTCAACATCAACATGTGGCTAAGGTTACCATATTGGTCAGTGCAGATAAAGAGTATTTCCGTCATCATAGAAAATTCTATTAGACAGTGCTGATCTACATTATTTTTCAAATTTTACCTTAACAAAAACATCCTTTAAAAGTGTATAAAAATAAGATTAATTATAAATTTTTAAAGAAATCTGTTAATATTACTGTGATGATAAACGTCACATAAGAGGAAGTTCAGCAAATAGATCTCTATGGCAGAGTAAGACAAACTCATATATCTAGGGACAAGCAAAATGTCCACAAAGTAGAAGGATGTACTCTAACACTGGTCTCAGAGTCATGAGACTTGAATTTAAGTTCTGCTTCTACCTCTAACTTAGCTGCATAATTTCCGAGGACAGACAATATCTTTGGGTTTTCATGTAACATCATAAGAAAGGTTGGATCAGGTGATCCACATATATAAAATGACCACAAAAAATGGGAAAATGAGCTGTGATTCCTCCTAGTTATCAATAAATAAGTGTTGCGCTTGAGTTTCCATTCTGACAAGAATATATATGTGGTTAAAATACTAACTTTTGGCCAGGTATGGTGGCTCATGCCCGTAATCCCAGCACTTTGGGAGGCCAAGGCAGGCGGACCTGAGGTCAGAAGTTCAAGACCAGCCTAGCCAACATGGTGAAACCCCGTCTCTGCTAAAATTACAAAAATTAGCTGGGTGTGGTAGTGGGTGCCTGTGGTCCCAGCTACTAGGGAGGCTAAGGCAGGAGAATCACTTGAACCTGGGAGGTGGTGGTTGCAGTGAGCTGAGATTGTGCCACTGCACTCCAGCCTGGGCTGGACTAAGTTACTAAGTTTATCTTTTTTATTTTGGGACACTGTCTCAAAATAAATAAATAAATAAATAAATAACTTTAAATCTTATCTACCACCTTAACAATATTTAAGATGACCATTATTTGCAATATCAATTATATGAAATTCACAGCCAATACACTTAGCTACATAAATAGGATTTTAGGGAGTAAAATCAGCATGGCCACCATAATTCTCTTTACAAAATCCTAGTATGGAATTAAGGAGTGTTAGAGAAGTATGTTTTCTTTTAACTTTTCTGAGTTTAAACTACTAATAGAGCAAAATATCTTCTTTTTTTCTTTTTTTTTGAGACAGAGTTTTGTTCTTGTTGCCCAGGCTGGAGTGCAGTGGCATGATCTTGGCTCACTGCAACCTCCGCCTCCAGGGTTCAAGTGATTCTCCTGCCTCAGCCTCCCAAGTAGCTGGGATTATAGGCATGTACCATCACACCCCTCTAAAAGGGGTTACACCATGTTAGTCACGCTGGTCTCGAACTCCTGACGTCAGGTGATCCACTCCCCTCAGCCTCCCAAAGTGTTGGGATTACAGGTGTGAGTCACTGTGCCAGGCAGCAAATTATCTATAAAGAATAACTGTGCTACTCCACAATCTGTTTAGTGTGGTCACCTCAAATATTTTCTGAAATGTGTTCACTTTAAATTTTCCACTAAAAATTTAGAGAAGGATGTTTACAGAAGGATGATGGTTAAAGACATTAAAATATCCTGAATTAGGAAATGACCTGCATGAAGTAGAACTTAGTTAATAAAATACAAAAAAGAAAACAACAACAAAGTATTTCATTTAACCATAAACTCTGTCACTAAATTCAATCATACAGTTTTCACTTGACTATGATTCCATTAAGTTATACAACATTTTAGGTTGCTTCGTAGTTCATATTTTTTTCCTGACGAAACCACATTACTATTGAACTGCCTTTTACCAATACAAAGCCTACTAGTAAAACACCCTGTTTCCCTTATCTATGTAGTTTAACGTCAACTATCTTCACTTTGTTGTTGACCACACCTGGCAACAGACGTGGTATTACCACTTGAAGGAAATTACATTATTTTCCAATCCTTTACAGCAAGCGTAGTTGCTCACAATGAAAATTACTACAAACAACTTTCATCAGTCATCTTGTTCCATTCACTATGAAATCTAGTAAACTAACACATTCATCCACATATTTTCCTACCTATTTCCTGGACAAACTTTTAAATTATAGTAAAATGGTTTGAGATTGGTTCTTAAAATTTTGCAAGCATTCAAATTTACTTTCGTTTACCTTGTATTTTCCATTCCCCACAAAAAGGCAAAATAGAATGTATGCCAAAGATGATATGTAGTTTTTAAAGCACTAAGCAATTTATTATATCTAAAATAATAATTTACTAAGTATACCTCTTCTATAAAGACCAGTTTGGGTTTTGTTTGTTTATCACTTTAGTATTTTAGGTTCAACTGTACTCAACACGCAGTTTTCAAAATAAGCAATAAAAGTTAAAAAATTCGGAATTTCATACTATATATCCAAATTTCACATCACCTATTTGTTTAATCAGAACACCAAGCTTTCGTGAAGCTTTAGCCATCATGAAGTTGTAATAACAACAATGGAAGTAAATTGGACTGGAAAGTTAACTTGATGTTCAAACTTGAACCAGCACGAATTCTCTTACCAATATAACCTAGGCAAAGATTCTCTTCAGGTATTAGTTGAGGTTCAACTTTTAACTTCTATGAAAGTGAGTTTCGGCCAATTGAGTTCATTTCTTCTTCCATTAAACATGTGACTAAAGACTAGTTCATTTTGTGTACATTATTATTCTTCTATTAAAAAAGTTATTCATTATCAACTATATGTGTGGTACAGTTCTACACACAGTCTAGTACTTCTAATTTGAATCCCTGTAACTCCAAGAATAATTTTCATTTGCACTTTTAGAGATAAGAACACTGATCTTCAGTGGTAAAGTGAAGTGAGGATAGGAACTCAGACCTCCTTGACTCTTGCCCTATACTTCACTGCCCTCCCAGTTTTGTTTTTTGTTTTTTTCTTGAGATGGAGTCTCATTCTGTCACCCAGGCTGGAGTACAGTGGTACAATCTCAGCTCACTGCAACCTCTGCCTTCTGGGTTCAAGCGACTCTCCTGCCTCAGCCTCCCGAGTAGCTGGGACTACAGGCGAGCGCCATAACGCTGGCTAATTTTTGTATTTTTAGTAGAGACGGGGTTTCACCATGTTGACCAGGCTGGTCTCAAACTCCTGACCTCAAGTGATCCACCCACCCGGCCTCCCAAGGCGCTGGGATTACAGTTGTGAGCCACCACGCTGAGCCAACCCACCCAGTTTTTAAAAAATGTTTTGTTAAATGGCTTAAGCAAACAAAACAAAAGAGCAACTTTCAGGGGTGAAGGTCAGTTAGAACAAAGCAAACATCTCTTAATAAAAAGAAAGCCATATTTTCTATAAGGTGATCAGTTTGCTACAGCTAACTGTATAGGTAACACTTTCCACAGATGTTTTCTAAAATAAAGTGTTTCTAAATCAAATTTGAATTTTTAAAAAAACATTTTAAACCATACACAATACTCTCTCACTGTCCAGGAGAATAATTTTATAATTCAAAAAATATACCTCATATTTTGTTTCATCAGCTTAAACTTAATATGTCAGGTTTTCTTAAAATGGGACATAGGACATAGGAGCATCATCTTTTCATGGAGGACTTTCTAAAATGTCAGTCAAATGCATATGAAGTATATGTCACACAAGCTGTTGTGTTCCTGTATACTGTACTACACTTTAGATGTTACGAATAAATGCTATTTTTAAAACAAAACTTTATAATATTGCTGGGTTTAAACTGGTTCAAACCTTTCTGGAAATGTTCTAAAATTGATTGTGGTGATGGTTCTACAACCCTGTGAACATACTAAAAGCCACCGCATTGTATACTTTAAATGGATGAATTTTATGGTAGGTGAATTATATCTCAATAAAACTGTTATTTTAAAAAATCTTTCAAGAGAATAGTTTGGAAATATGTATCAAAAGCTTTCAAAATGTTTATATCTTTTAGGTAATTTTACTTCTAGGAATTTATTGTAATGAAATAATCAGCCATATAATTTTTTTAATGTATAAGGATGTCCATCAACTTACAATGTCCCCAAATTGCAAACTGCCTAAAAGACTCTCAACACAGAATGGCAAACAGGTAATAGCACACCTGTACACTGAAATTCTATATCAATTTTTAAAATCACAAACATATTTATTTCATAATGTATTAAATAATAAAACATGTTACAAAATAATATGGATGCACAATTCCAATTATGTAAAAAAATACATACGAAAAAGTATTGGAGGGATATACAACAAAATATTAATAGCAGTTACTGCTAGCTAATAGAATTTTAGATAATTTTAATTTTCTTTATACCTTCTGGTTTTCAATTTCTCTGTAATAAATAATCCTTATATAAATGTTATTTTAAAAGTAGTCACTTTGGACTTGAACTTGAATACAAGTTCAAGTTTTCCATTCAAAAATAAAAACTAACAGGTGGTAATGACACAGAAACCATGAGGTGAATAAAAGCATATTAACTCTACTGCATACACAAAGCCAAATTACCTAATTTATCTTTTTAAAAATATCAAATTATGTTTACTTCCACATCTAGGAAAACTGAACATACAAGTTCCTTTCAAGATTTAAAATCGCTATCACCCATGCAGGGAAAAATTAGCAAGAAATATATTTAACCTTCAGTGGGAGTAAAAAAGAAAAACATGCTATTGCACTACAGAAAAGAATTCAAGGATACAATAAAGCAAAGCAAGAAGTTTCTCACCACAATCTAATATGAAATACTGTATTCTGATGCATTTGAATCTTGCAGAGATTATACAAAAGGAGACCGCTTAGAGTGACAAAATTATAATAACCAAATAAAGGCTTTAATTTATAAAAATGCCTTTCTCAAAGTTCACATTGCAGAGTTGTACGCAAATAGACCGTATTCAGCAGGTACTCAGAGGGAAAAAAGCATTCAAATTTTTCTGCTATCCTAATCCTCAAAAATCAACACTTAACCTTTCCAAACACCTAAGAAAATATTCTTGAAGGCCAGGAAAGCATAATGCAGTTTCTCCAGCTTCAAAAGAAATTAGGTTCTCTTGGCCAAATTACAGAAAAGTTAAAACTCAAGAAGTACCAAGGATGAAGGGTCAAACATAGATTGTCATCACTGATTACTTCTCAGGTTAATACTTTTTGAATGGTTCCAATACTGCGAAAGCAAGAGTGTCAAACTCGATTTTGTTAAATAAGATAGTTAATCTAAGAAATTAACAATATAGACAAATCGACATTTTCT
>NW_012118710.1:4480615-4482979 GCF_000951035.1 Colobus angolensis palliatus | reverse complement strand
GGCTCACGGCAACCTCCGCCTCCCGGCAACCTCCGCCTCCCGGGTTCAAGCGATTCTCCTGGATCAGTCTCCCAAGTAGCTGGGATTATAGATGCCCACCACCACGCCCGGCTAATTTTTGTAGTTTTAGTAGAGATGGAGTTTCGCCATGTTGGCCAGGCTGGTCTCCAACACCTCACCTCAGGTGATGCGCCCGCCTCGGCCTCCCAGAGTGCTGGGATTACAGGCGTAAGCCACCGCGCCTGGTTCACGCCTGGCCAATACGGCGAAACCCCGTCTCTACTAAAACTACAAAAATTAGCTGGGGTGCGGTGGCGGGCACCTGTAGTCCCTGCTACTCAGAAGGCTGACTCAGAATCACTTGAACCCGGGAGGCGGAGGTTGCAGTGAGCCGAGACTGCGCCACTGGACTCCAGCCTGGGCAACAGAGCAAGACTCCGTCTCAAAAAAAAAAAAGAAAGAAAGAAAAAAAGAAAAAACAAGGACATCAATACATTTTTGTCCCTAAAGTCCAACTACCACCAAAGCAATACCAGCTAAACCAATGAGGTTGTCTCGGCAGCTTTTCTTAAAGGACTTATTACCTGGGTGATAGTTACCCGATGTTCACTTCTTTTTTTTTCCTAAGACGGAGAGTCTTGCTTTGTCGCTCAGGCTGGAGGGCAGTGGCGCAATCTCAGCTCACTACAACCTCCACTTCCCTGGTTCAAGTGATTCTCCTGCCTCAGCCTTCCGAGTAGCTGGGATTACAGGCGTGTGCCACCACGCCTAGCTAATTTTTGTATTTTCACTTCCTAATTATTTGTTTATACTGTACATTCAAGTTTTATATGCTTTTTTATATTTCACATTTCATAACGTAAAAGACTTTAAAATGCCTATTTCTTAAAGTTTTATTTGTTTTTTACATATAGCTTTAAGCCTCCACAGCTAAGAGAAATTAGATAACATAAGATTAAATAGACACAATATTGTCTTGGCTATGGTCCAAATGCCACTAGGCGTATCTCCATATGATCTTCTTAATCTCAAATCAATTTGATAAACTAATTTTTTTAACCTATGAAATCCCAATAAGCTACCCATTCTTAAATTTAAAATGCCTCCCTATAAGGATCACTTGAGGCCAAGTGTTCAAGGCCAGCCAGGCAACAAAGGGAGACTCCATCTCTACAAAATTTTTTAAAAAAATAGCTAGGGGGACCAGCACAGTGGCTCATGCATATAATTCCAACACTTTGGGAGGACGAGGTGGGAAGACTGGTTAGGCCCAGGAGCTCAAGACCAGCCTGGGCAACTTGGTGAAACCCTGTCACTACAAAAAAAGAAAAACAAAATTAGCTGGGAGTGGTGGCACACGCCTGTAGTCCCAGCTACTCAGGAGCTGAGGTGAGAGGATCACCTGAGCCTGGGAAGTTGAGTCTGCAATGAGCCATGATAGTGCCACTGCACTCCAGCCTAGGTGGTAGAGTTAAGACCCAGTCTCAAAAAAAAAAATTAGCTGGGCAGGGTGGCACATGTGTGTAGTCATAGCTATTCCAGAGGCTGAGGCCAAGAGAACTGCTTGATCCAAGGAGTTCAAGACTGCAGTGAGCTAGGATCATGTCACTACACTCCAGCCTGGACAAGAGAGCAAGACCCTGTCTCTAAAAATAAAAAAAAAAAAGTAAACTTCCCATATATCTTAGGATAACTTACACCAAAATAAGAAAAAGCACATCTATAGTAGAAAAATACTTGTTACTTAATATTTCATTATCTATTGGAATGTGGATAATATAAGCTATGAAGAAAAATCAGGACACGCACACTCTTTTTTTTAAGTAATCATACAGAGCCAGGTGCAGTGGCACCTGCCTGTAGTCCCAGCTACTAGAGAAGCTGAGACATGAAGACTGCTTGAGCCCAAGAACAGAACCCGGGAGGCGGAGCTTGCAGTGGGCTGAGATCACGCCCGTGCACTCCAGCCTGGGCAACAGAGGGAGGCTCCATTTCGAAAAAAATAAAAATAATAAATAAATAAATAATAACAATTCTTGTGTTTTCTAACTTCACATTTTAAAAAAGTCAGGTTATTCGGTGGGAATTCTACCAAACACCTCAGAAGATGCCAAATAAATGTAAGGTATTATTCATGTTTTATCTTTCCATGCTACACATGGCTAAAACTGAAACAGTATGAATATTAACAATTTTCATTTTCCTAATCACTCTCTGTAAGTAGCCCTAAACGTAGATGGAAAAAAGAACTTAGTAATAAAATATTAGAAGGGGGAAAAAGTTATCACTGTGTATCAGTTAATGACAATAAAGATTCACATCTAAAAAAGCAAGCTAAGAATACTTTTTCAAATTCAAAATCTT
>NW_012118710.1:4472234-4472720 GCF_000951035.1 Colobus angolensis palliatus | reverse complement strand
TAAATAAACAAAGTAATTAACAGTGCCTGCTAAGATTTTTAACTTGTTTTCAAATAGGGATTTTTAGCTCACTTTAAAATTTTTACCAATGTCTCTGTTTTTTTTCCAGGTCCTTTTCTAAGATCATGATGGACCTCTAATTTTTTTCATTTCATAGTTCTTATTTTATTGATTATTTTATCCAAACAGGAAAAAGTCCACTAAAATCCACTTCATACAAAAACACACACTTCAAGATAACTTGGACACAATTCATTTTTGCATGTAAAAATATTTTGTGCATATATGTTCACAACATGGTGAATAAAATATGAAAAAATACAAGATCTCTTTCCTCACTGCAGCTTACTCCCCTTTAACTCATTATACTAAATATACTTAACCTTAAGTTTGCCCCCTCACCTTGAGCTTTCATAGGCAGCTCTAATTTTTCTTTCTTTCTTTCTTTCTTTTTTTTTTGAGAAGTTTTGCTCTTTTTTTTTTTTT
>NW_012118710.1:4469528-4471412 GCF_000951035.1 Colobus angolensis palliatus | reverse complement strand
TTTTTTTTTTTTTTTCCTTTTTGTGGAGAACGGGGTCTCGCTGTATTACCCAGGCAGGTCCCGAACTCCTGGGCTCAAGCTATCCTCCCACCTCTGCCTCCCTGAGAGCTGGGATTACAGGCGTGAGCCACCGCGCCTGGCCAAGAGAAGTTTTGCTCTTATTGCCCAGGCTGGAGTGAAATGGCGTGACCTCAGCTCACTGCAACCTCTGCCTCCCGGTTCAAGCGATTCTCCTGCTTCAGCCTCCAGAGTAGCTGGGATTACAGGCACACACCACCGGGCCCGGCTAATTTTTTGTATTTTTTAGTAGAGATGGGGTTTCACCATGTTGGCCTGGCTGGTCTTGAACTCCTGACCTCAGGTGATCCACCCGCCTTTGGCCCCCCAAAGTGCTGGGGTTACAGGGTGAGCCACTGCCCCCGGCCAGGCAGCTCCAACACTTTCATAGTAAGGAAGTAATAGGTTGTGCTGTTTACAGAACCAAGCAATGGGTTTGTCACAAAAGAACCAAGCAATGGGTTTGTCACAAAAGCCCCAGACTTCACTTCCACAGGCCTCAGTTTTCTCTCTTGTGAAATAAAGTAGTTGTACTAGCTTCCATTTAACAGGCTATTAGGAACTTAATTCAGGACCAACTATTATTTACTTATAATAGCAAAACCTGCTAACAAACTAAATGTTAATGTTTTAAACAATGGAATACTTATAAGACCCTTTAAAAAAAAAAAAAAGCTGTGGATCCATATGTACTAATTTTTATGTTTCTTGTTTTTTGTTTTGTTTTGTTTTTGAGACGGAGTCTCACTTTGTCTACCAGGCTGGAATGCAGTGGTACAATCTCAGCTCAGTGCAACCTCCGCCTCCTGGGTTCAAGTGATTGGCCCGTTTCAGCCTCCCGAGTAGCCAGGATTACAGGCACGTACCACCATGCCTGGCTAAATTTTGTATTTTTAGTAGAGACAGGGGTTTCACCATGCTGGCCAGACTGGTCTCAAACTCCTGACCTCAAGTGATCCTCCCGCCTCAGTCTCCCAAAGTGCAGGGATTACAGACGTGAGCCACCACCATGCCCGGCCTTGTTTTGTTTTTGAGACGGAATCTCGCTCTGTCATTCAGGCTAGAGTGCGATGGCGCAATCTCAGCTTACTGCAGCTTCCCCCTCGGGGTTCAGGCAATTCTCCCATCTCAGCCTCCCGAGTAGCTGGGATTACAGGTGCCGCCACCATACCTGGCTAATTTTTGTATTTTTAGTAGAGATGGGTGTTTCGCCATGTTGGCCAGGCTGGTCTCAAACTCTTGACCTCAAGCGATCCGCCCGCCTCAGCCTCCCTCCCAAAGTGCTGGGATTACAGGCGTGAGCCACTGCGCCCAGCCGCGGATCCATAGGTACTAATTTAAAAAGATGTCCCAGATAGGCTGTTAAAACGAAAAAGTGGGCAGGTGCGGTGGCTCACGCTTGTAATCCCAGCACTTTGGGAGGCCGAGGCAGGCAGATCAGCTGAGGTCAGGAGTTTGAGACCAGCCTGGCCAAAACGGTGAAACCTCATCTCTACTAAAAATACAAAAATTAGCAGGCATGGTGGTGCATGCCTGTAATCCCAGCTACTCGGGAGACTGAGGAAGGAGAACCGCTTGAATCGGGAGGCGGAGGTTGCAGTGAGCCACGATCGCGCCACTGCACTCCAGCCTAGGCAACAATAGCGAAACTCTGTCTCGAAAAACAAACAAATAAAAAAACAAAAAAGCAAAATGCAGATAGTATGACCCATTTGTAAATATTTTAAGAGAAATATACACATACATGCATAGAAGTTTTCTAGAAGGACATACAAGAAACTTCAAGTGGTTATCAGTGGAGAATGAAGAATGCTAACTATTTTTTTT
>NW_012118710.1:4459233-4462054 GCF_000951035.1 Colobus angolensis palliatus | reverse complement strand
ACTTGGGAGGTTAAGGCAGGATAATCATTTGAACCTGGGAAGCGGAGGTTGCAGTGAACCAAAATCGCACCATTGCACTCCAGCCTGGACAACAAGAGTGAGGCTCCATCGCTCAAAAAAAAAGTACTAACTTCATAAAACTGTTAGAAGGATAAAAGGAAATCATGCATGTCAGACAGCACAGCACAGTGTGAGAACAACTGTGAGCAGCTATTAGTGGATTATGAATATTATTATAAATTCCAGAAACTGCTGCCATTAGAATCATATTCGACAGTTCACTCAACAATCATCAATCTCAAAGACAATCAGTTTCCTTTATCCAAAACTCATTCAATCTGATCAGTATAAGAGAGGGCATTTGTTAATTTAAGGGTTAGAAAAATAAAAAAGCTATCATGGGTAACAGGTGGGCTGATGCACATATTAATTGGTTTTAAGTGTTATTTAACAAGAGTAGGCTTCTTCGTATATGAATACCTGTCCAAGGAACCAGGATACTTACCACAGCTGAGCAAGAACCCTGATCTTTAAAGGATGCTGAATACATAAAAATAAACTTTTTCTTTTTTTTTTTTAAGAATGAAAGCTTCTAACACAAATTTTTCTATTTCATGATTGCTTACTTTCCTAAAACTTTACAGTACTGATAGCTCATGCACACAATTTACCAGCTAATTACAAATAACATGTCAATCAAGTAGGAGACATAAAACTGAAATCGCCATAAAAATAAATTCCAGAAAAAGCATGCTGAATTTTTTTTTTAAATGCAACTGTTCCTCACAGAATTTCAAACAAATTCAGGGTGAATATTATCAACTTAAAATACTCCAAGCTGTAAATCTGGCTTTTACACTTAAAGCACCCTCTTAAAGTACCACTTTAACAACATTCAATTTAATTTTTCTAACAAACCAAGAATATATCCTAAGTTTCTATATAACAACTGAGAGGTTGTTGCCATTTAGGTAGGTTAAATGTAGTTCAACTAGTTTGAGTCCACCATATTACAATGTTAACAGGCCTTCTTGGTATTAGAGAACAGTTTCAGTATCAATGTGATAGGTTAAAGTTTGGATTACTCCAACTGCTATAATAAAAACAAAAGGTCACACACACACATTTAATCCTTTTTGATATGAAATAAAATAGGCTCTACTTAACACCAATGTATGTACTGTAAATTTGTCAGGATTTAAACCTTAGAATAGTAATTACTTCAAATTGTACAAGTAGTTACAGTTGAATATATTAGTTACTGTAGTTTCCTGGAGTCACCTTAAGTTCCAATCAAAATACGAACGAACAAACAAACAAAACAACAACAAAAAACCCTGGCATCTTAATGAGACTCTAAGAACTGCAAGCCTACTTCATAGATCATTGCACTGTGCTGAATTGGCATCTGGAGATTGTATTGAGCTAGCTACATGAAGGCAAAGAGAAGAGATGGGGGAAAGAGAGTGTATTTAAAAAAGAAAATACTATTCTTAACACACTCAACACTCTTAACACGCTCATCACCTATAAGCAAGAGCTATCAGAAATACTCTTTAAAAATACATACATTTCTAATTTTTCAACATTCAAAATACAGCAAGCAGATAATCTACCACAAGCAGAGCTTCCTACCCCTTTCACCCGGACACAGCGCTTTGCCAAGAGCACAGGCCCAAGTAAAATAACCGATGCAATTTCCTTGTTTACTTAAAGAATTGCAGAAAACATGTTGACTGCTTCTGAGGCTTCTGAAACAAACGAATTTTCAATACGTAAAAGACTTCATGATCATGTTTGATATGTAAGTGTAGTAATGATTCCTTCAGCTGGTAAAAATCTAGTTTTAAATTGATTAAAAGGGTTAAATTTACACTGCAGCTCATTAGCATACCTTGTTTGCAACCAGAAGGAAGAGGGTAAAGAGAGGGAGAAAAGGAGCAAAAACACACAAGATGGAAAACATCACTACCTCCTTTGGCGGTTATGAATAATTTAAAATGACCCAAGATGTAAGGGGAAAAGAGTTCATGAATAGAAAGAAAGGGGGCTAACAATCTGAACTGGCCCCTTCCAGATTCATACTGATGTCGGAGAGGAAAAGGAATTTATTTACACTGCAGTGCCTGGCAGCAAACATGGCTGCCCCTGCCCCCTTTAAATCGGAATAATCTTCACTCCTCCCCAAAACCATCAAATTATGTCCATGTCTCTCCCTGCCTCTCTTCCATAACACAAACACATCGCCTCCTCCCTCAAAACAGTAAAACCCACACCTCCCCATTTCACAACAATCACAATCCCATAACCACTAGCTTCTCTATTCTCTAGCCTTGAAAGAAAGGCACAGAATACACACAAATATAGGAACAAAAGGCCTCCCTTCCTAACACTTTAACGACCTCCATCCCCTTCTTTTCCTCCCACTCTGACGCTAAGTCGATCGTTCTCATTCCTGTCATCATTCAGTTAATTTCCTTTCCTAGCCCAATCCTGTCTTTCAGTTTCCTGCGTCTATTTCCCATCCTCCTATTGCAGCCTGCCTCATCCCTTTCCCTAATCCACCTTTTCCTTCACTTCCATTCCTCATTTCTTCCTTCATTCTCATAAAATGCCCCATTTCTCCAGCAAATTTATCCCCTTCTCCCAGACTCTTTTGGTTCCCACACTCCATCCCCAAACCTCCCTATTTATCAGTCCACCCAGGTCTCTAATCTCCATGCAACTCTTCTCCCCTTTCCCTGCCCCTCCCCGATCCCATCCTTATCCCCGCCCCCATCCCACTTCTCCCAATTCCCAGCTCAGCGCCACTCCGACTCCG
>NW_012118710.1:4450065-4458330 GCF_000951035.1 Colobus angolensis palliatus | reverse complement strand
CCGACTCTCGGGGCGCCGCCGCCGCCAAATCCTCAGCCCCTCATTGGCCGCGGGCCGCGGCGCCTGCCGGGAAATGCAGTCCCGGGTTCGGGACGCTGGGGCTCCGGAAGAAGCTGCGAGTCAGCGGGGCGGAGGGGGCGGGAGCGCGAACCAGGAACGCCCGCGGCCGCTAGCGTCTGGAAGACTAGGGAGACTGGGCAAGAGGGTCGAGGGACGGGGAGGGACGGTACGTGGGAGAATGACACACAAAACACCCCGGGAAGCCGGAGGAGGCGTGGAAAGGTGGGGCCCGGGAGGTAAAACTGGGCTCGGCGCGTTCAGTGTGGCTGATTAAAGAACAGCGCGCAACTAGCGCCATATGGCGCTCCTCAGAGTGACTCGGCTCTCTAGCTCCTGGGGTTAGGAGCGACCGTCGCACGGTCCCCGGTGGGTGACCGCGCGAGGGCGGGGCAGTCCAGGCGACCCCTCGGCAGTCTCCAGTCCTACAGCTGTCAGGGAAGGGCTCCCATTCCAGGAGGGTCTGCATCTGGAAAGCCGGGGGCGATGCAAGACCGCCTTGGCGTGGGTCTCCCTCTCAGCCCCGGCTGAATTGTCAGAGGGTCCGCCTTCCCCGGTTGCAAGCAGTAGGAGACCGGGCTGGCGGCGCCGGCTCGCTGAGGGAGCGCCCCGACCTCCCCGGCAGGCGCCGGCCCCGCGCGCCTCTTCCTGCTCGGCTGCGGCCCGGAGGCTTGTGGGTAACCGGGAGGACAACGTCAGCGCCGGCCGCATCCCCAGGTGCCCCCCAGACGCGGGAGACCGCGAAGGCTCCGTGACCTTCACGTGCCGGGGGCCGCGGCTGCTCGCGGCCAGACCTTCGCATCGAGGGACATGAGGTACATTTGTCCTACACGGCCCAGATAAGAACGAGAGGAGGAACCGGGAGGCAACTCTCCGTCATCCTTTAGCCCCCCGCATCCTAGGAAACGTATGGAAAACAATGGAAGGTTAAGTGTGTCCACAGTGATCTAGCCCTGCAGGAGTGTGCCGACCAGGTGATATTTCCTGGGGCCTGGTGATAAGGATTTAGAAGGTTACAGCACAGAGACGGGAACGTAAAAAGGAAACACGGGCAGCAAGCAAATGAGGAAACCGATACTCTCTGTTCTGAGAATAAAGCCGTTTTACCGCTAGACGTCTTACTCTCTGTAGACGTTATAGTGCTGGATGTCTTTAGTACTATTACAAGAAATTAGATATCTGTTCTCTTTATCACTTAAGGAGATTAAAAGATTCCTATAGATCAGTTATTTAAAAGGGCACTAATTATGAACTAGTTGCTTTTTTTTTTTTTTTTTTTAGTACTATTACAAGAAATTAGATATCTGTTCTCTTTATCACTTAAGGAGATTAAAAGATTCCTATAGATCAGTTATTTAAAAGGGCACTAATTATGAACTAGTTGCTTTTTTTTTTTTTTTTTTTTTTAGCGTAACCCGGTTAATAATACTAAGGGTGATACTGAGAATTATCAGTATTGGCCGGGCGCGGTGGCTCACGCCTGTAATCCCAGCACTTTGGGAGGCCGAGGCAGGCGGATCACGAGGTCAGGAAATCGAGACCATCCTGGCTAAGACGGTGAAACCCCATCTCTACTAAAAATACAAAAAATTAGTCGGGCGTGGTGGCGGGCGCCTGTAGTCCCAGCTACTCAGGAGGCTGAGGTAGGATAATGGCGTGAACCCGGAGGCGGAGCTTGCAGTGAGCCAAGATCGCGCCACTTCACTCCAGCCTGGGCCACAGAGCCAGACTACGTCTCAAAAAAAAAAATAAATAAAAATTCCCATTACTATTAATAATTAAATATTTTTAAACGTATGCTTTAAGTAGTACCACAGGTTAAAGCTATCAGTAAAAGCATACTTTTTGTGATATGCCATTTTAAAACACAGATGGCCAAAGCGGGCCACCAAGTCTAGCTTAATTCTATCTCCAGGAAAGAAGGATTAAATTCGTCTTTTTTTTTTTTCTATGAGCCTTTCTACTTCCATTCTTCGTTTTCTTCCTCCTGTGTCTTCCTTGCTTTGTTGATAAACTGTTGCCTTCAGCCGGCACCTGAGTTTCTCCCTTGAGGAGAAGCTAGTAAATTGTCCCCAGGGATCTTATATTAGCCTGTTTCTAATAGCTATGCTGACAGCAAGAGTTTAAAATTGGAGTTATGTGAAGTAGATGCATAGTCTTTTCCTGCAAAGCATTACAAAATACAGTTAGTAATACTTGATCTGGTGGCATATGTAGGAAAATGGCCATTAAAAATAATAGTTTACATTTTCAGTATCTAACATCTTCTGAGGTTTAGACGATGATTACTCTTTGCCATAGAAAATGAGCAAGGAACTCATTAAGACAGCAATCTAACACAGTTCTCAGGGCCAGAGTCATGGAGGAAAAAATATTTTTTAAAAAATTTCTCGTCTGAAGATTATATACAGAAACTCCTTACATGATAAAACTCTTACCCTGAAAGTCAAAGAAATTGCCAAGTCTCATAACTAGGGAAGACGGACATTACTTTGAACAAACAGATTTCAATAAGAAGGGTTCTTAGCCCTTCACTTTTTAGGATGGGATTGCTGACATATGGCCATGGTAGAAAACCTAGCTCATTTTTCAAATACTGGGCATGGAGTCGTTCATCTGGTTTATGAATACTTAATAATATTCACTGTGCCTGGTTGTAAGTGAATACAATGCATGAATAAGAATATTTCCCCGTATAAAATGTCTCCCAGGGAACTGAAAATATATTTGCATCCTTTACGATCTTTTCCAGAAAAGTACCAATACATGGTAGTGCAACGATTAATTTATGAAATTAGTATGAAAACTACATCTACCTTCTATAACTCAAAATTTGACCACCAGGAATTTTCAGTGAGGGAAAAGCAGAGTCCAAAGCTTTGTAGATTTTAATTCTGGTAAACAGAACGTGAAGTGAAACCTTTATGTGCAAAATTGAACATCAGACATGCACAAAGAGACCTCTAGTGGCCAAACTGAAAAGTTTTGCCTGTTTAACAGTTGATCTATTTGGTTATTAGCTGAAAAATCCTTTGTGGATTAAAAGCAGTCTGCATTTTTTACTGACGTTTAATACCGCCATCTTCCATTCTTAAAAATATGTAGCCCAGATGAGTAAAGTCAGTGGTCAGCTCGCATGTTAGGAGACGTATTTTCCGTGAGAAAGCGATTCCTTGCTGTATGGTGGTCGAGTAGAGCCACTAAGAAAAAAAAAAATTTTTTTTTTTTTGAGACGGAGTCTCGCTCTTGTCGCCCAGGCTGGAGTGCAGTGGCGCGATCTCGACTCACTGCAACCCCGCCTCCCGGGTTCAAGCGATTCTCCTGCTTCAGCCTCCAGAGTAACCGGAACTACAGGGGCACGCTACCACGCCCGGCTAATTTTTGTATTTTTTTAGTAGGGACAGGGTTTCACCATATTGGCCAAGATGTTTTCTATCTCCCGACCTTGTGATCCGCCTGCCTCGGCCTCCCAAAGTGCTGGGATTACAGGCGTGAGCCACCGCACCCGGCCTAAAAAAAAAAAAATTTTTTTTAATCTTTCTTCTGGAGCCAGATAAAATAGATGGGAAAAGATAACCGGGGAACGAGAATATTTCTAGATCTTTCATTTTCCCAAGATGGCTCAGTTGGCCATCCTAGGAACTGAAGTGCCCTCAAACCTATAGTGTCTGTCATTTCACAGCTACTATAACATACATTTTATATGTTGAGATTTCTACACAAACTATTAATCACAAACAACACTTGTTAAGGGAACATTGAGGAAGCAAATATTTTTAGAAGAATACAGATTTCCATATGAAGATTTCACAGCATTCCGGCCTCTGGAAAGGAATGCGCTCCTTCCGATTCCCGCCCTTTCTGCGACACCATCAAGTCCTCTCCGCGCCCCTTAGGCAGTTCCGGAGTTGCAGGGGCCGAGGGAGAATACATCAAAGTGATGTCATTCATGACTCCGAGATGGTTACCATGGCAACTATCAGACATATTACTCTGTCAGTAGGGTAAGAGCCTGTTTAGTCTTCAATCAAGGGTTTCCTCGGGCGTTAACCACTGCCTGCAGAGTGTGGACTGGCAGAAAAACGTTACCCTCGGGCCCCCCCAGCACCAACGCTCCTTAAACCAAGCCCCACAAAGAAGTCACTTCGGCGATGGGAACGCGGCTTTGCGGCTTCCTGGGCTGCTAAGGTGAAGGACGCCCGCCCTCCCCAGAACTTGAGAGCTTATTGGTTGATGATGTCGTCACTCAGAGTGACATCAGGGGCAAGGAAAGAGGCGGAGCCGTAGAGACTTGGCTTCTGGCCCTTCTAGCTTGGGGGTCCGGGGAAAGAACTGGGAGGACCTAGGCTGCCGTTCCGCGGAGCCCGGCCGAGGAGGTAGGGGTGGGCAGGCCCAGCCCTCAGGCCGCGACCGGGTGGGCCTTGCTGCCTTTTTTTCCTCCGGAGCCCGCTCCGTCCGCATCCTGCTCCTTTCATCAGCGCCCGATCCAGGCTTCCTGACCGCTTCCAGTTCCCACCACGCTCTCCTCCGCCCACGACCCCATCCCGCCAGTCCCCAGCACAGTGCGAACTCTGAAGCTCGGCCTCTCCTCCCCCGCACAGCGCGCTCAGTCCTTTCAGTCCCAGGCCCTGCTTCTCCTCGGCTTCATTTCCAACAACCCCGACCATTCACGAGGGTCGTCGTTCCAGTGCCTGTCCCACCCCCGCACCAAAAAACCAAAGCATAACCCCCAGACCCTGACGCATGCAGGCCGCGCACACAGCACGGGCGCCGAAACCGCCAGGCGAGGAAGCCAAGGGCGCGTTTTGCTCGCGTGGGGTGATGAGCAAAGTCGAGGGAGTCCGGCAGCAGCGGGCGTGGGGCGGTGCCAATGCGAGTGCTAGTGGTGTCCGCCGCCCGGGAGCGCCGGGGCCCGAGCGGATTAACCGCCGCCTCAGGTGTCGTCTCCCGCCCGCGAAACGCCACCCACCGTTAGTGTGGGTCCAGAGGTTTGGAGCCCCTGTTCAAAATGTCAGCTCTGTGGCTGAGGTTTCTATTCAGGAGAGGCCCTGGAACTCCTTTTCCAGCCGCAAGAGAGCAAAGCTGCCATTGGGAGATGCTAGCTCTTCTGCCGCTCCTCGCGACCCTTAGCAGAAAAGCGCCCCTGGATGGAGAAGGGTTTTGGTGAAGGTTATCTACAGATTCAAAGCTCAGTTTGCGCTCTGGAGAATCACTAGCAAGGGAAACAGTTTTACCTCCACTTGAGCGATTAGTAGGTTCCATGTCTACCTTCATTCACTGCTACATAAATTAGATTAGTGGGTACTTCCAATCTTCAGGGTTTGGTACAGCTTGCCTAAATATAGAACAATGCTAACTGAAAAGAAACTCAGGATATCCACTTTCTACCTATATTTTAAGGCTACAAATAGGTATATATTGCTCTACTTTTTAAGTATTTGGCAATCATTGAAGTTGCACTACTAGATACTATTGACCAGAAATCAAAATATCTCTGAAGACCGTACCATCCTCATGAGCGACATCATCTTAGAGATCATTACTATTTGTTGGAATCTCAAGGTACCATTCTCAAGTCCAGAGCTAAGAAAATATCTGATTGTTGGAAATGAGCTTGAAGGAGATTTTGTATCTTAACTATGCAAATGTTCTACCTTTGCAATAGTTAAAAACACTAAAATCCTGATGTCTTTTAATTGATGTGTTTTTAAAGTACTAAATTGTTTACTTACTCCTTTTGCCTAGGTCCCTATGTTAACTACTTGAGACAAAAATAAATATGGCCTTCTACAGTTATAATTCAGTCTTAGCTATTGCTCGAACAAGGTAAGCATTGGAGTTACCCCCCAATATGAACTTAATCCTTCTTTTTTTTTGTAAATTTATTTATTTTTATTTTTATTTTTTGAGATGGAGTCGCACTCTGTCGCCCAGGCTGGAGTTCAATGGCACAATCTTGGCTCACTGCAACCTCTGCCTCCCGGGTTCAAGCTACTCTCCTGCCTCAGCCTCCCTAGTAGCTGGGATTACAGGTGTTTGCCACCACCTCCGGCTGATCTTTGTATTTTTAATAGAGACAAGGTTTCACCATGTTGACCAGGCTGATCTGGAACTCGTGACCTCAGGTAATCTTCCTGCCTCAGCCTCCCAAAGTGCTGGGATTACAGGCGTGAGTCACCTCGCCTGGCCTGAACTTCATCCTTCTAGATGGAAAGGATATGTGTAAAAGGATTGGTTTAGTACACAGTTAAAAGTTTCTTGGAGGCTGGGTGCAGTGGCTCACACCTATAATCCCAGCACTTTGGGAGGCCAAGGTGAGGGCACTGCCTGAGGTCAGGAGTTCGAGACCAGCCTGACCAATATGGTGAAACCCCGTCTCTACTAAAACTACAAAAATTAGCCGGCATGGTGGCAGGAGCCTATAATCCCAGCTACTTGGGAGGCTGAGACAGGAGAATCGCTTGAACTCGGGAGGTGGAGGTTGCAGTGAGCCAAGACTGGACCCTTGCACTCCAGCTTGGGCAACAAGAGTGAAAATCCATCTCAAAAAAAAAAAAAAAAAAAAAGAAGATGTAGTTTTTTTTTTTTCTTTTTTCTTTTTTTGGGATGGAGTATCACTCTGTTGCCCAGGCTGGAGTGCAGTGGCATGATATCTTGGCTCACTGCAGCCTCTACCTCCCAGGTTCAAGAGATTTTCCTGCCTCAGTCTTACAAGTAGCTGGGATTACAGACATGTACCACCACACCCCACTAATTTTTGTATATTTAGTACAGATGGGGTTTCGCCATGTTGGCCAGGCTGGTCTTGAACTTCTGACCTCAGGTAATCCGCCAGCCTGGGTTTCCCAAAGTGCTGGGATTATAGGCATGAGCCACCATGCCCAGCCAGAAGATATAATGGTTTTAGAATGACGTCTCTGTAATTGATGAACATCATGTGAGGTCCTTAGATGTAAAGCAAGTAAAATGGTTGATGAACAGCCAGTCTTAGGGCATATTTGTGTCCCATTACGGTCTGTTACTTTTTTTTTTTTTTTTTGAGATGAAGTGTCGCTTTATTGCCCAGGCCGGAGTGCAATGACACGATCGTGGCTCCTTGCAACCTCTGCCTCCTGGGTTCAAGTGGTTCTCCTGTCTCAAGACTCCCGAGTAGCTGGGATTACAGGCGTGCACCACCATGCCCAGCTAATTTTTTTGTATTTTTGTAGAGACAGGATTTCTCCATGTTGGCCAGGCTGGTCTTGAACTCCTGACCTCAAGTGATCCACCTGCCTTAGCCTCCCAAACTGCTGGGATTACAGGCATGAGCCACCGTGCCCCGCCATCATTTATTTATTCACTGAGAATAAATAAAGACTATTCACTGAGCACTTACTTTTCCCCTTTTGGCCATTCAAAGAGTGTTTTATCTTGGCATCCTTCAAAAATAGTCTGAGGCTGGCTGCAGTGGCTCACACCTATAATCTCAGCACTTTTGGAAGCCTGGGCAGGAAGATAGCCTGAGCCCAAGAGTTCAAGAATAGCCTGGGGCCAGGCTCACACCTGTAATCCCAACACTTTGGGAGGCCGAGGTGGGCGGATCACAAGGTCAAGAGATTGAGACCATCCTGGCCAACATGGTGAAACCCCATCTCTACTAAAAATACAAAAATTAGCTGGACGTGGTGGCACGCACCTGTAGTCCCAGCTACTCAGGAGGCTAAAGCAGGAGAATCGCTTGAACCTGGGAGGCGGAGGTTGCAGTGAGCCGAGATCGCACCACTGCACTCTAGTCTGGGCAACAGAGCGAGACTCCATCTTAAAAAAAAAGAACAGCCTGGATAACATAGTGAGACCTCATCTCTACGAAAATTTTTAAAACTAGCTGGGCGTGGTGGTGTGGGCCTGTAGTCCTAGCTACTCAGGATGCTGAGCCTGGGAGGTCGAGGCTGCAGTGAGCTGTGATCACACCACTCTACTCCAGCCTGGGTTTTTAACACCTTAAGAACTAAACCAGGCATGGTGCATGTGCCTGTAATCTCAGCTCCTTAGGAGGCTGAGGTGTGAGGATTGCTTGAGCCCAGGGGTTTGAGGCCAGCCTGGGCAACACAGCAAGAGTCTGTCTCTTAAACAAAAAGAAAAAAAAAAGAGCCAGGTGTGGTGGCTCACGCCTGTAATCCCAGCACTTTGGGAGGCCGAGGCAGGCAGATCACTTGAGGTCAGGAGTTC
>NW_012118710.1:4445113-4449640 GCF_000951035.1 Colobus angolensis palliatus | reverse complement strand
ACCATGCCCAGCTAATTTTTGTATTTTTAGTAGATGGGTTTCACCATGTTGGCCAGGATGGTCTCGATCTCTTGATCTCGTGATCCGCCCCCCTCGGCCTCCCAAAGTGCTGGGATTACAGGCATGAGCCACCATGTGTGGCCCATATTTTTATTTTCAAACAATCTGATATGATAGTTTAACTGCAAACCCTGGGCTGTTGCAATACCAGAAGGTAGAGACCCTTAATTGGGGTGCCCAATTCTAATTGTGTGTTTTTTTTGTTTTTCGTTTTTTGTTTTTTTTGAGACGGAGTCTCACTTTGTTGCCCAGGCTGGAGTGCAGTGGCATAGTCTTGTCTCACTGCAACCTTCACCTCCTGGGTTCAAGCAATTCTTCTGCCTCAGCCTCCCTAATAGCTGGGATTACAGGTGCATGACACCATACCCGGCTAATTTTTGTATTTTTAGTAGGGACTGGGTTTCACCATGTTGGCCAGGCTGGTCTCGAACTCCTGACCTCAGGTGATCCACCTGCCTTGGCCTCCCAAAGTGCTGGGATTACAGACATGAGCCACCGCGGCCAGCCCTAATGTTCTTGAAGAATTTAGGTGAAGGGTATTTCAGCTGTAAGTTGAGGAGTTCAAAGACACTGCATAGGTAAGGCAGTATTATGTGACTGGTTAATTCCTACAGTGACCATCAAATGTGTCTTTGAAACAATATTCCTTGGCCAGGCATGGTGGCTCATGCCTATAATTCCAGCACTTAAGGAGGCCAAGGCAGGCGGATCACCTGAGGTCAGGAGTTTGAGACTAGCCTGGCCAATGTGGTGAAACCCCATCTCTACTAAAAATACAAAAATTAGCCGGGCATGGTGGTCTGTGCCTGTAATCCTAGCTACTAAGAAGGCTGAGGCAGGAGAATCGCTTGAGCCCAGGTGTCATAGGTTGTAGTGAGCTGAGATCGTGCAACTGCACTCCAGCCTGGGCAATGGGAGTGAAGAAAAAAAAAAAAAAAAAGCTGTTGTATTTTGACCGGATGTACTATCTACTTCTTTAATAGTTTGTGCTTTATGATAGTGTGTGCTTTGTAATAGTATGTACTTAACTCAGAGGATGTTGCTTTTTATTCCAGATTCCCTAGCCATTTTGTCCATCCTACCTGCTCTTCTTATTCCCCATCATGTGCATTTCTTCACTTGCCAGATTCCCATTTAAATAAGACATGTATGAAGAACTATGAGAGCAAGAAGTACTCGGATCCTAGTCAGCCAGGCAATACAGTACTTCACCCAGGAACTAGACTAATACAAAAGCTACACACATCCACTTGCTGGCTGCGAGAGGTTCCTGGCAAACCTCAGCTGGAGCAAGCCCCAAAACATCCACAGGTAACGAGCCCTCAAGCCACAAAAGAAACTGGCACGAAGATTAAAGAAGGCGAACAATCTTATAGACAAAAAATCATGGATGAACTTAAATATTTTTACAATGGATTCTACTTACTTTGGATTGATGCCAAAGTTGCTGCCAGAATGGTTTGGAGGCTGTTGCATGGACAGGTCCTGACCAGACGAGAGAGACGAAGGGTAGGCAAGAATCATATTTGAAAAAGAAAATGTGAAATTAAAATGAACTATTTGGGAATTCAACTATTTAAATTCAATGTAAACTTCATCTTAAAAATCCCAGAGTAGGAATAACAACTGCTGGTGAGAACCAGTTTCTTGTCTGCAACTGACTTACTGTACAACTTTAGTCAGTATTCTGGAATTTGTTATATATTTTCCTGTAGAACGGTTTTTAAAAAAACTTTTATTTTTTATTTTTTAACGGTTCAGGGGTACATGTGCACATTTGTAGAATGGTTATGTTTTTTTAAATTTTTCCAAGAAGTTGAGAGGCTTCATGTTTCAACTGTTGTTAATATATTAAGCAGATGCATTTTAAAACCCAATTTTGGCTGGGCACGATGGCTCACACCTGTAATCCCAGCACTTTGGGAGGCCAAAGTGGGCAGATCACTTGAGGTCAGGAGTTTGAGACCAGACTGGCCAACACAGTGAAACCCTTGTCTACTAAAAAAAATACAAAAATTAGCCGGGCATGGTGGCATGTGCCTGTAGTCCCAGCTACCCAGGAGGCTGAGGCAGGAGAATGGCTTGAACTTGGGAGGCGGAGGTTGCAGTGAGCCGAGATTGTGCCACTGCACTCCAGCCTGGAGTGAGACACCGCTGCAAAAACACAAACAAACAAACAAACAAAAAACACTTTTAAGTGATACAATGCTATTAAAGTATGGACCCTCTAACATAGATGAAGTCTAGGAGATGCCAATAATATTTTTATTGTCGTAGACTTCCTTTAAGATATCCCATAAAAATTGCTTCAGAGCTATGGTAAACAGGAAAACCCTGCCTTTTCATTTTTATAAACAGCTGCAGAAAACCTGTCTTGGGTTTTTAACACTTTAAGAACTAAGCTGAGCATGGCACATAAGCCTATAATCCCAGCTCCTTGGGAGGCTGAGGTGGGAGGATTGCTTGAACCCAGGAGTTTGAGGCCACACAGGGCAACACAGCAAGACACTACCTCTTAAAAGAAAGAAAATGAACCAAGACAGGGTTTTTTTGGTTTTGTTTTTGATTTTTGTTTTTGGCATGCCCTAAAATAATGAATATTGCATATGCATTTAATTCTATAGCTGTTGAGAACTTGTGTTGATTTCTTCCGCCTGGTTCCATTTATGGTGTTCATAATTGTACCCTTCATGGAATTCTTATTACCAGTGTTTCTGAAACTCTTCCCAGAGATGTTGCCATCAACTTTTGAAAGTGAATCCAAAAAGGTATGTAGGATTTTTTAACTTTAATAAAATTTAATAAACTTTGTTAGAGGAGTTTTTAGGTTTACAGAAAAATTGGGCAGAAAGTACTACTTCTCCCCACCCCACCCCATCACAATTTCTCCTGTAATTAATATCTTGCGTTAGTGTGCTATATTGGTCATGATTAAAAAACCAATATTGATATGTTATTATTAAAGCTCATACTTTAGGGTTCACTCTTTATGTTGAAGCAGTTGTGTGGGCTTTGCAAATGCATAACTTCATGTATCCACCATCACAGTATCATACAGAATAGTTTCACTGCTCTAAAAATCCCCTGTGGGCCAGGCACAGTGGCTTACATCTGTAATTCCAGCACTTTGGGAGGTTGAGGCAGGTGGATCATCTGAGCCCAGGAGTTTGAGACCAACCTGGGTATCATAGTGAGACCCCATTTCTACAAAAAATGCAAAAATTAGTTGGGCATGGTAGCTCATGCTGTAGTCCCAGCTCCTTGGGAAGCTGAAGCAAGAGGATCGCTTGAGCCCAGGAGGTCGAGGCTGCAAAGACCTATGATAGTGCCACTGCACTCCAGCCCGAGTCACAGAGGGAGACCCTGTCTCAAAAAAAAAAAAAAAAAAAAAAAAAAAACTCCGTGCTCCACCTATTTGTCCCTCTCCCTTCCTCCCCCAACCCATGGTAGCCACTGATCTTTTTATTGTCTCTGTAGTTTTGCCTTTTCCAAAATGTCATGTACTTGGGATCATACAGTGTGTAGCCATTTTAGATTGGCTTCTTTCACCTAGCAATATGCATTTCAAGTTCTTTTCATGGCTCAATTCTTTTTATCACTGAATGATAGTCCATTGTGTGGCTGTACCACAGTTTGTTTATCCATTCTCCTATGAAAGGACACCTCGATTGCTTCCAGGTTTTGGCAATGATGAATAAAACTGCTATAAACACTTATGTACAGGTTTTTGTGTGGATGTAAGCTTTCAACTCATTGGGGTAAATACCTAGGAGAGTAATTGGTGGATCGTATGGTAAGACTATGTTTAGCTTTTAAGAAATTGCTAAACTGTCTTCTGAAGTGGCTGTATTATTCTATATTCTTACCAGCAAAGAATGAGAGTGCCAGCATTTGATGTTGCCAGTGCTCTAGACATTGGCCACGGAACAGGTGTGTAGTGTGGTATCTCTGTTGTGATTTGCAATCTCCTGATGTCACATGATGTTGAGTATCTTTCCTGTGCTTATTTACCACTTGTGTATCTTCTTTGGGGAGGTGTCTGTTTAGATCTTTGGTTGACTTTTTTTTCTTTTTTGACAAGAAGTCTTGCTCTGTCACCCAGGCTGGAGTGCAGTGGTGCAATCTCAACTCACTGCAACCTCTGTTTCCCGGGTTCAAGTGATTCTCCTGCCTCAGCCTCTCGAGTAGCTGGAATTAAAGGCGTCCACACCGCGCCCAGCCAATTTTTGTATTTTTAGTGGAGACAGGGTTTCACCATGTTGGCCAGGCTGGTCTTGATCTCCTGACCTCACGTGATCCGCACACCTCAGCCTCCCAAAGTGCTGGGGTTACAGGCATGAGCCACTGCATCCGGCCCTTTGGTTGACTTTTTAATTGTTTTTTTTTTTTTTTTTTCTGATTGTTATTTTGAGTTCTTTGTATATTTTGGGTAAAAGTCCTTTATCAGATATAATATGCAGATGTTTT
>NW_012118710.1:4421680-4441818 GCF_000951035.1 Colobus angolensis palliatus | reverse complement strand
CCTCGGCCTCCCAAAGTGCTGGGATTACAGGTGTAAGCCACCTCACCCGGCCACTAAGTGGGTTCTGATCATGCTATTGTGTGATTTTGTTGTTGTTGTTGTTATATCTTTTAAGATCTATCTAAAAATCAGTGATTCTTAAGATTGGCTGATCATTAGAATCTCCTCGGCAACTTAAAAATATACAGATTCCTGTTTTTCTTTACCACTGAGTCCTGACTGTGGTTATTTTGAAAATGCTACCATAGTACATTTCTGATGATGAACAAGGATTAAGAAACACCAGCCAACAGTGTCCTACGAGTATCCATTTACTTTTCTTTTGTGTAGTGCTGTGTTCATGTCTGTTAGAGCACTTAACTCATTGTATTGTAATTACTTATGTCTGTTTTCTATTAAACTGTAAGCTACATTAGTGTAGAGTCCATTTCCTAGTTTTCTTTTGTTTGTAAAGCAAAACCCAGGGCCACTCAAACAAGGAGTTGGCTCAACTGGCAGCCTGAATAGTTTGCACCAGGTTAAGAGATAGAATCTCATTCTTGTCTGGGTGCCGTACTCAAGCCTGTAATCCCAGCACTTTGGGAGGCTGAGACGGGCGGATCACTTGAGTTCAGGAGTTCAAGACCAGCCTGGCCAACATGGCGAAAATCCCTACTCTGCTGAAAATACAAAAATCAGCCCGGTGTGGTGGCGTGTGTCTGAATCCCAGCTATTTGGGAGGCTGAGGCAGGAGAATTGCTTGAACCTGGGAGACAGAGGTTGCGGTGAGTCAAGATGGTACCTCTGCACTCCAGCCTGGGTGACAGAGTGAAACTCCATCTCAAAAAAAAAAAAAAAAAAAAATCTGCCAGGTGTGGTGGCATGCACCTGTAATCCCAGCTATTTGGGAGGCTGAGGCAGGAGAATCGCTTGAGCCCGGGAGGTGGAGGTTGCAGTGAGCCGAGATGGTGCCACTGCACCCCAGCCTGGGCAACAGAGTGGGACTTCATCTCAAAGAGAGAGAGAGAGAGAGAGAGAGAGAGAGAGAGAGAGAGAGAGATAGTATCTCATTCTAAATAATGATAAAGCCTCCCATTGGGGGAACATTTTGGATCTATCAAATGCTTATGATTATTGTATTAGTGAGAAACAAAAGTAAGGAGACAAGTTCCAAATGGAGGCTTCTTTTTACTTGCTTTGGTCTCACAAACCCATTCAGCTATGCCGGAGCATCATGTTATTACATGATGTAGGGATGAGCAATAACAAGGAGACAGTTGTTTTTCTCCCATCTTTATCTACCAATTTGCATTCATGAAGGATTGAGTAACTTTTATTCTTCTACCATTAAGGAAGAAAAACAGAAAAAGAAAATGGCTGTAAAGTTGGAACTAGCAAAATTTCTTCAAGAAACCATGACAGAAATGGCAAGGAGGAACAGAGCCAAGATGGGCGATGCCTCTACACAGCTGTCATCCTATGTGAAGCAGGTGTCCATCTTTTATGTAATGCCAAACAACTTCAGGGTTGGGAGTTATATGAAAAACACATGTCATCATGGATTTCCCAAACTGTTCACCATCTTTGGAATTGCAAATATCTAAATTATGAACGTACAATATTGTAAACATTTAATATTATAAACATTGATAGTAGTTTGCAGAAAAGCCTGTCTTAAGTAATCAGCATGTTGAAGACATTGATAACTTCTTGGAAAGAACAGTAGACTTAGAGTCAAACTTCCGAACTCCTGATTTTTCGGCTGATGTAGTTTGACTTCGGATGGATATCTTTTCTTTATACCACGAGACCCATTTCCAGATGTCAGACAGAGTCCCATAAATGCTTTGGTGTCTCTTTCAAATAGCCTATTGGGAAAGTTAAATTAAGTAGGAAACACATTTTAATTGGCCTCTTTGTCCCACTGCGTAGGTCCAGACAGGCCACAAGCCCAGCACAAAGGAGATAGTTCGCTTCTCCAAACTATTTGAGGACCAGCTGGCCCTGGAACACTTAGATCGCCCTCAGCTGGTTGCCCTTTGCAAACTGCTAGAAATGCAGACGTTTGGAACCAACAACCTGCTCCGCTTTCAGCTCCTGATGAAACTGAAGTCTATAAAAGCAGATGATGAAGTAAGAGCTTAACCATAGCTCTAGGGAATTAGCAAGTTTTTGGGAGATACCTTAGGGTGCCTGTGGGACGAACTGTGCAGTATTGTTTTTGTTTTTGAGACGAAGTCTTGCTCTGTTGCCCAGGCTGCAGTGGCGCAATCCTGGCTCATTGCAACCTCTGCCTTCCGGGTTCAAGTGATTCTCCCACCTCAGCCTCCCAAGTAGCTGGGATTACAGGCATGCACCACCACACCCAGCTAATTTTTCTATTTTTAGTAGAGACGGGGCTTCATTCACCATGTTGGCCAGGTTGGTCTCAAACTCCTGACCTCAAGTGATCTGCTCGCCTCAGCCTCCCAAAGTGCTGGGATGACAGGTGTGAGCCACCACGCCTGGGTAGAAGTGCAGTATTTTCCGTTGGGTCTGGTCATGTTGGGTTCTGACAAAATGAGTGGTTTAAACAACCATTACCATGACAACTTGAACCTTGATTACTCATTTGAGGAGTTGTCATCCCCTTACCCATTTATTGAGAAGGCCATCATAAGCAGTTAGTAATCTGGATGTCTTAGCTGGGACTCATCTAAAGCAGTTAGGACCTGCTGGGAAGGAAATAGCAGCTCAGTAGATTCCTGACAAAGCTCTGCTCCCACACTTGTGCTCTCATACCGGGAAGCTGGTGCCAAAGTCAATATTCTGCTGGGCACGTTGGCCTGCCAAGAAGGGGTAGTTGGCTTGGTATGCAAAACATAATGCTGGGAGGAAAAGCAGAGCCTCAACACCTTGTAGAAGAAAGGCACCCTTGGACTATAACTACTAATTAGGCTTTTTGAAAAAATGGAAGGAATGTTTCTTGACTCAGAATCAGCTGCTTTATAAGCATTCCGCCTGGGGGAGCAGGTTTCCCAGAACTGAGAAAGCATGATCCCTTTGGCCCCATTTAGATTTCAGTTGTTGCTCTTAGAGCTTTGCAATAAACAATACTGGTCCCAGAAATACCATAGTTTTGGGTTACGCCAAGCAGAAGCTGTGTTATTTACTGAGGGAGTTTTGTGGATCAGTGTGTCAGGGCCATTTCTGGGGGTGGTGGGGGGACAGCAGGGGAAAACACTACAGTGACATGCAACAAATGGTACATTGTGAGCTTTTCAAGTGAACTACTTTTTTCTAATGAACCATAAAGCTGCCACGGAAGAGAAAAGTAGATACGTCACAACCAGACAAAATGCAGATCAAGAGGGGAAAAAATTACTCTGATGACAGAATGTTGGGGAGGAGTTGCGTAAATATCCCTAATATTGCTAATACCTGTTGGCAGGATTCCCGTTATTTCAACTGCCACCTCCCTATGCCTTTGCTGCAGCAGCCAGTGCAAGGTACAAAGTGTCCAAGCCTCCGATTCTGTTTCCACTGATTTACTGGAATTTAGGGATTACATAAAATTGGAATCAAAAGCTCCAACTCCATCCCTTACATTTCTTTCAGATAATTGCCAAGGAAGGGGTGAGGGCATTGAGTGTATCAGAACTACAGTCCGCCTGTAGGGCCCGAGGGATGAGATCATTGGGTCTCACGGAGGAACAACTGCGACAACAGCTCACAGAGGCAAGTAGCAGCACCCCTCCGGGGTCCTCTTCCCTAGAACTCTCTTCTACAATATGCAGACCTCCTTATGTGATTTCTCCTTTGCAAGTGAATCGTCTTACCTAATTTGCCTTATTTCATTGAGCAGTGGGATGTTGAAGAACTAGGTTGATTTTTGACTTTGATTGGGATCTCTATCAGTTTTCCATTGCTGCCTACGAAATGACCATGAACTTAGTGGCTTAAAACAACACCGGTATATTAGCTCACAGTTGGTAGGTCACAAGTGCAGGCTGTCTTCCTTTGGAGGCTGTGGGAAACGACTTGCTTCTAAGTTCATTCAGTTGTTGGCTGAACCTAGTTCCTTGCAGCTGTCGGCCTGTCTTTGTTTCCCGGCTGGCTGTGAGCCCAGGGCTACTCTCAGCATCTAGTGGCCACCTGTATTCCTTGCCTCTTGGCCTCCTTCATCTGCAAAGCCAACATCAGAGAACTTCTCATATGCCAGAGCTTCCTTGTGCTTGAAATCTCCAATTTCCCCTGTGTTTGACCTCTAGCCCGACTGAAGGTCTCATGTGATTGGTGAGGCCCATCCAAAGAGTCTCCCTATCTTAAGGTCAACCGACTTGGGACCTCAGTTACACCTGTAGAATCCCTTCACACAGCACCTAGAATACTGTTGAATAACTAGGAGAGAGTGTGGGTGCTGCAGGGACAAGGTGTCTTGGAGCCACCTTAGAATTTTGACCTACTCCACGTAGTGTAAAGGGTCCTGGCAAAAATTTCAGTTCAAGGCCTGTTATCTGTGTGAATCTGTCTGGAGGTCCCCACTTTGCCTGGTGGCCCACCTAGGGCTGCTTTTCAATTAGTGCCCCAAACCAACACACGCTGTGTTAACCCATGTTTAATATTTTTCCTCAGATAGCATATTTGTACTTTAAGAGCATCCATGCTTTAAAACAAAGGAGTAACTCCTATTACATTTCATTCCCATCATTGTAAAAAATGCCATGAAGAGTGCGCAGATAATCTTAGGATACCAGCCATGGCTTGGAAACCGTGTTAGGTCACTTTTTCCTCTCATATGTCGGACCAGCTCTGGTTGGAAGACAGCACATTGTAGAGAAAGATCCTTAAAATCATTTATTTCTTGAACGTTGGCTATGACATGGTCACTGCACAAGCTTTCTGAATATTTTTTTATGGTACTTTTTGAATTTTATCTTTTGTGCATATATTACTGATCTTAAGAAGACAGGGTTTCACTCTGTCACCCAAGCTGGAATGCAGTGGCATTAACACAGGCCACTGCAGCCTCAAACTCCTGGGCTCAAGCGATCCTCCCACCTCAGCCTCCCTAGCTGGGACCACGGGCATGTACCACTATACCCAGATAATTAGAAATTTTTTTGTGTGGAGACAGAGTCGCCCTGTGTTGCTCAGCTTGTGATTTATTCTTTCACATTATCTACACTTTGTCCAGGAGAAGATACTTGACTGGGTTGACAGTTTAATTGAATTCTCCGAGAGTGATTCCACCATAGTGAAGGAGTCGGCAGGGTACCCCCTCAGTGCAGAAGCCAGGGCTGGGCCCCTGTCCGTGTTCTGCCGTTACTCATCACCTGAGCGGCTCGGCGGAAGGGGCGGAAGGTGCCAGCGAGGGAGGCGGCACATCACCGCGGATCACTCCAGCTCTGGCGTTCTGTGATTCTCACGTGTTGTTCCCCTCCTGTTCTCCAGTGGCAGGACCTCCACCTGAAGGAGAACGTTCCTCCTTCCCTTTTGCTCCTGTCCCGCACCTTCTACCTGATAGATGTGAAGCCCAAGCCTATTGAGATACCACTCAGCGGGGAGGTGAGTAACTGGGCTCATGGGCACCCTCAACGTCCATCCAGCTGAGGCCTCTCCATAAACACTTGGTGTACTCCTGCAGTCAGAGCAGGCATTTCTTTTGGCCTTTTGGAATTTGGCCCAACTGGTTTTATGTTTTAAACATTCCTGAAAAACCAACCAACCACAACAAAACAAAGGCCAGGCACAGTGGCTCACGCCTGTAATCTCAGCACTTTGGGAGGCCGAGGTAGGTGGATCACCTGAGGTCAGGAGTTCAAAACCAGCGTGACCAACATGGTGAAACCCCGTCTCTACTAAACATACAAAAAATAGCAGGGCATGGTGGTGGGCACATGTAATCCCAGCTACTTGGGAGGCTGAGGCAGTATTGCTTGAACCTGGGAGGCGGAGGTTGCAGTGAGATGAGATCACGCCATTGCACTCCAGCCTGGGCAACAGAATGAGACTCCATCTCAAACAAAACAAACAGAAAACTGAAGCCACTCAGACTACCTGCAGCCTTAAGGCTGCTACTGCCTTTGAGCCCAGTTTGAGAATTTCACTAATAGGAGCAGTTTATTCCTTTTCCTTAACTATCTCATCTTCATTAGCAGACGTGTGTGTGGGTGTTTCTGTTGCTTTCTCCTTTTAGACTGAATGCTTGCTGTTCATTTGTCCAGATTCCTATTAGTTTTTAAGCATTGAATAGCTAATCTAGAATGCCCTTCAACTCATTTCCTTAGTCATTTTTCTTCCGGGTGTTGTAGGGAAGAGCATAGGATTGGCCCAGTCACTATAGCATCTTGCTCCGGGCCCATCAGAAAGGGCCTCCCGCTTCTATAGCTGGTGGCTTCCTGTCTGACTCAGAACCCCGCATGAGTAAGAAAGGAAAGACTCTTGTAGAAGATGCTACACTGTGGTTTAGGGGATTAGTCCAAGTACTAAGTGAGGGCCATTTTATATCTTAATTACGCTGTTGACTCCTTGGACAAGCCAAGGAAAATTATCTGAAGTCCAGTATGAAAACCCAACTTCAGGAAACACCATCTTGCTTTCCCTTTTCATATTTCTAGAGTAATCTGGTTTTGGGATTTGTCCAGGAAAAACTCTAGGGAGACTAGGAGCAGTTTCAGAGTATAGACCATGTTCTAAAAGGCAGGCTAGTGGGTTCTTATTCTATCCAACTCAAGGAACCATTCATGTGAGACAGACCAAAGTCAACAGTCATTCTTAAGATTGCTCTCAGGGGCTAGGAAATCTGGGAGGAGCTCACTGTCTCAGCTAAATTTGGGTTCTCAGAATTATTCTAGAGGGCCATCAGCTCTTTCTCCAGACATTGCTTTTCTGGAGTGGGTGAGAAAGGAATTAAGGACAAAATGATAAGCTCCTAAGCAATTTATTGGCTTTTTCCCACCCATGTTTTTAAACTTCTATTCTCCATGTATATATACAAAATGAGAACAAGTAGCATGCTAGGTTCTGTGAAGAATAGAGACATCAAATACACTGTAATTTTGGATGTATGTAGCCTTATCCCTCCAAAGTACACAAATAACTTCCAAAGCACAGTGATATGTTTTTCAAATCTAATTCCTAAAGATAGGTTAGCTAGCTATTCTATCACCACCCCCATTCTTATCGTAATCTATAATACCACCCCTCTTCCCATCTTCCTTGCATTACAGGAGCTTACCATTTTAGTAAATCAGGCTATTTTATCATTTATTATTAGATACTAAAAATGAAAAAGATGCAACATAGACCAAGTTATATCAATGCTATTAGAAAATAACTGAGACCAGGTGCGGTGGCTCATGCCTATAATCACAGCACTTTGGGAGGCTGAGGCGGGCGGATCACCTGAGGTCAGGAGCTCAAAACCAGCCTGGCCAACATGGCGAAAACACCGTCTCTACTAAAAATACAAAAATTAGTAGCCAGGCATGGTAGTAGGTGCCTGTAATCCCAGCTACTCAGGAGGCTGAGGCAGGGAGAACTGATTGAACCTGCGACGGGGAGTTTGCAGTGAGCCGAGATCGAGCCAATGTACTCCAGCCTTGGTGACAGAGCAAGACTCCATCTCAAAAAAAAAAAAAGAAAAAAGAAAAAAAAGAAAAAAAAAATTGAGAAATTGCTTTTTTGTTTTTTAGGCTGACAGCAGGACCAGTACCATCAGTGGTTTGCTAATGATTATTTTAAATGCTAGAATCTATCCGAGTGCAACTTTTGTATATAAAGTACTCAAAACTCAAAGAGAAATAATACTAAGTTGCTATGTCAGGGGCATATTTCATGTTACTCATAAAAGGGTGGAGCTGGAGGGTGAAGCTAGGGATTTAGTGGAAAGCAAATTGTGCTAAAAAAGGCATTGACTACTATAAAAGTTTCTGGGTTTTAGGAAGAGCAGAAAGCTTATGATACATAAAATGTTTCTCTCGCCAGGCTCCAAAGACTGATATTCTTATGGAATTACCTACTTTCACCGAATCTAAAGAGAACATGGTGGATCTTGCACCTCAACCGAAGGGAACTAAGGTTAGACAGTTACTTTCCATTTGGTTAATTAAAAAATGAAAATAGCAATGGGTCGATTTCTCCTGTTTTAATCTCCTTAATGAAACTGAAATTCAATACAATAATGTTCCTTAATAAGGAATACTTATTGTACTGTTTGATCTGTTTCTAAGAGGAAGCTTATTATTTGGCTACATGTAATTAGGTTCCAGATTTTGCCTTTTGAATCCTGTGCCAGGATATGAGGTAGCTGTGACAAGTTCCTGGTAGTCAAGGTAGTGGACTGTAGATTAATACAGATTTTTTTTAAATCAGTAACCCAACTCTTGGTTCTGATGTTTAAGGATGAAGACTTTATACAGCCGCCACCAGTTACATCATCACCCATAACACCATCAACACCTATTTCATTACCTAAAGGATCCATCACTTCTAAAGAAGCTGTAAGTATCTTTAATAAATGAAAAAGAAAAACCCTCTCCCTCCAGTTATCTTTAAGCGTAGTGAGAATCTAGAATTAGTCCTGTTGCAAAACACTGCACAATTCTTCCTGTTGTCCAAACAGGAAATTGTAGGCTGAACTTTAGTCATCTTATAACCACGTTTTTTACTTCAACTATCCAAAAGCAAAAAACCACCAATACAATTGTGGGTCAGACTAAAACATGCTTAGAAGCCAGTTACAATATAGGCAGACCCTTTTTTTCTTATGTGCCAGATGGAAATAGTTTCCATGTGTTGTGTATTTTACACAGGCTTCTGATGTCAGGAAACACTAGCTGGAAAGCAACTTGAATTTCAGGAGAAATGCACGTAAATAAGAAATTATCTATCATCCAGTCTTCCCAATTGGGTGAAGGGATTTGGGGCAAGAGCACAGGGCATGAAGAGTAAACAGTGGGGAGGTTGTGGGAGAGTTGAAGTGGGAAGTGGCTCCTGTGGACCAAAGACATGGCTGGCAGGACAGAGAATCTATTAAGACACATACGGGGTAAGCCCAGAAAAGCATCCCAAGGCACACACAGACCTTGTTTTTTGTAAATCTCTTGTATCTTTTATTACCAAGGTAAATTACAATCTCAGATTTGACTTTGTGGTCTGTCACTATTTTGATTAAGAAAACAAAAATGGCATTCACTCCTTAAGAACTTCCACGTCTGTGACTAATGCCTACAGTCCTTTTGTTTTTTACGCCTAGACGCTCCAGGCCAAATCACAAATGACGGCCCAGAACAGCAAGGCTAGTTCAAAAGGAGCATAAGGACTACTTGAGGATGGAGCTCACTCTCTCCAGCTTCCGGCCCTCAACAGTGGCATCTGTAAAGGATCTCCCAGCTAAGACTCTCTGTCTGGCTTCAGAGAGTGGATCACTCGTTTAGCCCATGGGGCAGTGCTTTGAGGCCTGGTAACCATTCCAGGTGATGTGAGTCGTGAGACCAAGTTCAGACCCCTTATAAAAATATAATTGCGAAGTCCCATTTCCTCTGTGCCATTGTCACCCCACTCCACTTTGTATAAAGCTCACCCCCCACCATGTTGTTTTTTTAGTTTCATGTGTACGTCCCTTAAGAGGGGAAATTTTTTGCACAATGGAATCAGCTTGGCACCTTAGATACCTCTGTCTCCTATGGCTTGGAATTCTGAGTAAGAACTTGGAAGTTCCAAAAACCATTTTAGGAGCACCTGATTAACTTTCTGAATGATCCACCAGTAGAATCAACACCCTGGAAACAAAGTACCTTATGAGACGGGATGGATATACTCCCCAAAAGATCTTTCTGGATATAATGAAGCTTCTTGGAGAAAATGGGGAGTTAAACAGACTGGCAATCAGAAAGATTTGGCTGCTTCTGACATCCCCCTCTTGGGCCTGCAGAGGCTGCAGCAATCTGCTAGGCAGCCACTCTTCTAGCTCATATGGCTTTCATTAGCCACCATTTTGCTAGGAAGCATAATTAAGGGTTTAAGCCTTAATCATTTGTTTGTGTTGGGTGTGTGTGTTTCTGGCCAGTTTGTCTTTCACAAGACTATTTATTAGTCATAGGGGTTGTGAAGGTCTGATATAATCCCTGTGCTACCCAGCAACAAGTATCACATTAGGATATTTATGTTTGGTGTTTTCAGTATTAATAATACTGAAATAATAGACTGCCATGCAGCTGACCAAGGGCTTTCTTCCCTTGGGGAGTGGTTAGAAGGCCAAAGGTATTTCGGCCTGTAGGTGATAAAATTAGATTTACTTGCTGTGGTTAGACAGCAATCAGTTAAAATAAGTAAAACTCAACTGTCCTGTCTGGGATCACCTAAATGAGGAATGTCACCAGCACTTCACAACAAGAATATGTATTCTACAGTGCTTTCTAAACTTCTGCTCCATCAGAGAAGCCCCACCATGTCCCACTAATGAAGCCCAGTTCTTTGGGAATGATGAATCCCTACTGTGCAAATACAGCAGTCGTGGATCCTGCCTAGCGAGGTGATTCGCAATATATTTTCCCGTTTCAAAAATGACGGGTGTTTTAATTAGTCCACATTTCAGGTGTTAAATGTGGGAAAAGGATTAGCTAAACTTGCTCAATCCTGTTTTAGCTGAATGAGTCATAGGTACTGCTGGGCTGTCCTACAGTTCCTTCTGGCTTTCCCTCCAAGCAGGGTGGGAATGAGCAGTGACTCGGTCAAAAGACCTGGGCCACTTGATACACCTCTCCTCCCACTCTTCTGCTAGCAGCTCAGAGAAGTCAAGGATGTGTCGTTGTTCTCATCACTTGGGGTGCTTGGCTGTTGGGTTCAATGATCCTTACATCGAATCCCAGCTAGCGGTGTTCTGGTAAATCGTTAACCACCAACTCTTTGAGGAGGGGAAAGCCCTGATTTATAGCATCTGGTTATTCCAGTGATATAAATCCTCCCACCATGTTGATTTCAAGCCACTGCCATGGTACCACTGGACAGTGCAGAGCTGGGAGGAGACATGCAGTGTCCCCTGAGAGCCAGCACCATACACCACACTGGTGCTAGCCTCCCGGGGTAATGAGACAGTTACACCTCTAGTTAGCATGTTTATAAAAGAGATCCCTTCTGTGTGCGAAGACCTGCATGTGGGGCAGTTACGGTGGAAATGCTCCTGAATACTGCTGAGGGTCCACCTAGAGGGAACCCGCCCAGACCAAGTCTTAGCAGTTAGGTTCTTACTGACCACCCTCTTCTCTGGCTCTCCTCAGCAGAGGGAATGGAAGGCTGTTCCGGCTGCTTCAGAGCTTTCTCCTCTCTGCTCCCTTCTCTATAGATGCAGATGCCTTGGCTCTACCTGCTGCTAATGATCTCATTGGGTATGACTTTAGACTTTTTTATTTTTGAGACAGTCTCGCTGTCACCCAGGCTGGAGTGCAGTGGAGTGATCTTGGCTCACTGCAACGTCCGCCTCCTGGGTTCAAGCAATTCTCCTGCCTCAGTCTCTGGAGTAGCTGGGATTAAAGGCATGCACCACCACACCTGGCTAATTTTTGTATTTTTGTAGAGATGAGATTTCACCATGTTGGCCAGGCTGGTCTGGAACTCCTGACCTCAGGTGATCTGCCTGCCTCAGCCTCCCAAAGTGCTGGGATTACAGGCGTGAGCCACCATGCCCAGCCACTTTAGGCATTCTCTAAAACCCAACTGCAGTGATGCTAGATGTGGTCTGTGTCTCACACAGAATTCTGCTACAATAGAGAGGTAGTGGCCACTAACACTTATGGCCTTGCACCTGTGTCATATCTAATTCTATACTTAAATCATTCCAAAACAAGCCGTATCAGTGCTGTCCAATTTTTCTGTAATGCCAAATCTAGGCTAAAGAGTTCCCACTCACACCAACACATACTAGCAGGTAGTAGTTGGACCAATGTTGCTTAGGAGCTGACTGGTGGGTGGTTCACCTAATGCCAACTGAAACTTCAGCTCGCTGGCTCCACCCAGTGGTAGCTAATAAGCACAGCAACCTCATTAACTGAGACAGATTTCCTCCCTCATCTGATGTTCAATCTTACTTACCTAAGATCAATACATTACATTAGCAGGGCCAAGGGACCGATGATCTTCAGCCTATGGCAATTAGAAAAGACGGAAAGGCAGTATTGATTAATGCTGTGGTGATCCCAGCCCTAATCTTTTAACCCTCAGGAAACCAGACAGACTCAGTGCCTTGATGGTACAACATCTTCATTAGATAAACTGGATTCCTTTCCTCAGGAGACCCAATCTGGTCCTCTACGTAAAATGGCCATTTCATTTTCTCTCAGGTCAATTTCACTCTCTTTTATGTGACAGCTAGTGCAGTCTTTGGGGAAATTCGTGGGTGATTTGAGTAGTAACAGCAAGGACATCACTGTAATTATGATAGTGCCATATATTTTTCTAGCACCTCTCCCAAGGGCTTATGAAGCCTTTTAGAGTCTTCATCCCTTCCCACAACATTGCTTCAAGGTAGGGCCAAAGCAGAGTATCACTGTTTTACAAGGAAAGACACTCCTGTGTGGTCTCAAAGCAAATGCTTTTAAGAGCTAAAAATTCATTTCCCAGCTCTGTTCACCAAATGATGCCTTCTTTAAACATAAATACAAGTTGTAATGTTAGCAGGTGCATATTTACAGAGAGAAACAAAGATAATTTTACAATAGTGACCAATACTGTAGCTGCCCAAAAATATCCTAGCTCAGAAATTTAAAGCAGCAATCCCAATTTCCCTACAGAAATGAAAACATATGGAACTTTCTTTTGTATTTAGCAGTAATCCAGCAAAATGTAAGCTTTAATATAGTGACTGCGGAGTGGTAGTTTGAGCCATGAGGTACCGGGGAGCCAGAATCCGCCTGGTGAGGACAGTGATGACCAGCAGGTGGCAGAAGTAAATTCCAAGCAGCCAAAAAAACAAAAGCATTCGGAGAATTTTCCCCCCTTCCTGAGGGGTAGGGTGGAGTTTGGACAGGAAGAACTGTAAGAAGCCAAGATCTGCGACAGTCCCAACAAATACAGTCTGGTCACAAGGATACAGGAAGGACGATCTGGGGAGGAATACCAACAAGAAACGAAGCCAGGGACCTGAATGCAGAACTAGCCTCAGGTGACATGTTCTCCTGCACTTACTAGCACCGGCAAAACCGTGCCCACACAGATGGGGCAGACACATGTCTGGGTTCAGTTTCTGCAGACCTTCATCATTTGCTTTCCTTTCTGTTTTCTCTGTCACCCAGGCTGGAGTGCAATGGCACAATCTCGGCTCACTGCAACCTCCGCCTCCCAGGTTCAAGGGATTCTTCTGCCTCAGCCTCCTGTGGAGCTGGGATTACAGGCACGTGGCACCATGCCTGGATAATTTTTATATTGTCAGTAGAGATGGGGTTTCACTAAGTTGGCCAGGCTGGTCTCTAACTCCTGACCTTAAGTGATCTGCCCATCTCGGCGTCCCAAAGTGCTGGGATTACAGGCATTGAGCAACTGTGCCCTTGGCTTCCTCTTAATCACTTTAGCTCTACCTGGTGGCTATTCCTAGGTAGGTGCCCCCTCCCCAGCCCAACCCCACCGGTTTCCTTGGAAGAAACCATCCATGGTGGTTGGCTGCTGGGCCTTGACTCTCCGCCCAGCGCGTCTAGTGCATGGATGGGGTTCCTGCCCTCGACGCAGACATCTTCTTTTTCTGACTTTCCAAAAGTAGTGGAGAGGCAGGAGGTGCGTCGTGAGGTCTGGGTGCAGGACCTAGGAAGAAGAGGTTACAAGGAACCTGCGCCAGGAGCATGCAGTGCCCTCGGGACAGACCTAGCCCCAGGGCCCGTGGGTGTCCCTTCTTTCCAGTGGACATTCCCACCCTTTTCACACAGCCCATAGAAAAATGAAGCAGCAGCAATTTTTATTGAGGGACCTAAACTGAAAATAGGTTTAGAACATAATTTAAAAAAATAAAACAGCAAAAGTAGCAAAAAATATATGACCTTTTTAAAAACATTTTCCTTTTTTTTCTTTTTTCTTTGTTTTTAATATATAGCAACTGATGCCTCCCAGCCACCAGGAGCATCTTACCCGATGGGTAAATCTCTGGTAACGACCCTTTTAAAAAGACATGTAAATATATACTCAGATTTATACACTTTGTGTTTTCTTCATAGCTATGTACAGAGCCCCCAGTTCGGGGCTGGGCCCCAGGGCCACAACACTGCCCCCAACCTGGCCTTCGCCTCACCATCCTCTGGTACCGGGCATTTGGTGAGCAAAGCAAACTAGTATCGGAATTAGTAAGCCACTGGCACCACCTATCTGGAGCAGAGGTCACCTTCGATCAAGGCTCGAAGCACTGACCTCCCTACTGCTGTAGCCCTGAGGACAAGGCACCTGCCACCAGAGTGCAAGGGGCTTACGGGTGAAGGCGAAACAGACCAAACCGACACGAGAAAGCTCAGGAAGCTCTCACTTGCATGCCTGTTCATCGGCTCCCACTCCCCGTCCTCCAGGCAGTGCCTGGTGGCAGGGAGGGGTCTTGGTCCAACATCTGGGAGGGGATGAAGTGGCCGGCAGCAAGGATCTGCCTCTTTGCACCTCTCACCAACAGGTGGAGAGGAGGTGGAGGAAGAGGTGAGCTGAGCAGGGTGAAGGCAGGCCACACAGGAAGGCCCCCGGTAGGCAGCCGGCTCCTGCCAGCAGGAAAGGGGACAGGGATGGACAGGCAGTGGGCCTGGCAGGGACCATGGGTGAGGGTTACAGCTGACGGTGGAGTCTGGGGAGGACGTGTGGGTGGCAGTCAGCGGCGTTTGAGTCCGCCATTGGCAAGCTGGGCTGGGTGTCGGGGCAGGCAGGGCTCCTCGGGCAGCGGCTCATGAGAGAAGACGGAATCCTCCCCTGAGGAGCATGTAGAGCTCCGGGTGTCGGGAAAGCTCGGGGAGTACTGGTCCAGGGGCATGGACAGGTCCAGGTACTCCTGTGATGGGCGAGAGGAAGCAGTGATGGGCCGGGCCCCTCCTCCCTACTCAGGGAGGTGCATGCACGCAGTGGGGACAGCCTGAGCTCTGGCTCTGGCATGGGCAGCCTTACCTGGTTGGAGGTCAAGGCCACGATGCGGTCCAGGTCTTCCACCAGCTGCTTGAAGGTGGGTCTCTGTGAGGGCACTGCATGCCAGCAGTCCCGCATCATCATGTACCTGCAGCAGGACCGTAAGGTCAGGGAGGAAGGGCCGCCTACTGGAGATGGACACCCTCTCGCCTAGCCCCCTGCCCCTCAAGCCCACTCTTGCCCCAGGGCCTGGCTCAGGGCCTCCGACATCTCCTCGGGCTTACAGCTCGTTGGTGCAGTTACTGGGCTTGTCCATGCGGTGACCTTCCTTCAGCAGCTTGAAAAGCTCCTCCACAGGCACACCAGGGTATGGGGAGCCGCCCAGAGTGAAGATCTCCCACAGGAGCACCCCGAAAGACCATCTGCAAATAAGCGGAGAGCCACGGGGAGTTAGAGCTTCTCCGCCTCCCCTCCTCCAGCACAAATCCTCCACCCAGGGCAGTGCCAGGAGACAGAGTGGAGAACAGATCAGCCTTTCAACATCTGGAGCAGAGGAAATGACCACAGACAATGTTTTGTTTTCCTCTCTGGGGTGGAAGGAGGACTCCTCAGTCCAGGGAGAATGCAGGACTCTGCAGTGCTAGAAGCTCTCTATCCCACACCTCCCTGGCAATTGCTGTTACAAACTCACACATCACTCTGGTGGGTGTAGATCCGGTCAAACAATGCCTCAGGCGCCATCCACTTCACAGGCAGTCGACCCTGAAAGCAGCACAGGGGAGGTTGGGGTGGCCCCAGGCAGGGCTGTGAGGGCACAGGTGGGAAGGGACTCGGGGGTGGGTTCTGAGCCCACCCCACTCCTAGCTTCTCAGATGAAACCACCAGCATGGGGCAGCCCTGTTGGCACTCACGTTGGTTGTCTTTTTATAGTAGTCGATGTGGTGAATGTCCCGTGCGAGGCCAAAGTCTGCTATCTTCATCACATTGTCCTCTGTCACCAGGACATTCCTGGCGGCCAGGTCTCGGTGTATGCACTGAGGACAGAGGAAGGGAGAGTGGGAAGCGGGGAGGTGAGGGAGCTGGAAGGCTCTGTAGGGGGGGCTGCCACCCATGCAAACTGGCCGACTTGTATCATAGGACTTCCGCCACACTGCTCTGCCCCCGAACCTCTGCTTTCCCTCCTCTAACATTCTCTGCCAGCATCAGGCTTCTCATCACAGCAAGCGCTCCTCCCTTCCCTCGCCAAATGCTGGCCCCTTATGCCTCTGCTGGGTCTGCAGCGGTGCGTGCTCCTAGGTCCTGCCTCCCAGCACTGCAAGTCCACATGTGGCTGGGCTCAAACCAAGCCAGCCCTTATACACCAAACACTGCACTCAACACTCACAGACAGTTTCATTTTACCCTCATAACAATTCTACAACAGGTATTGTTATACTTTATTTTCTTTTGAGACAGGGCCTTGCTCTGTCGCCCAGGCTGGGGTGCAGTGGTGTGATCATGGCTCAGTGCAGCGTCAAACTCCTGGGCTCAAGCTAGCCTCCCATCTCAGCCTCCCAAGTAGCTTGGACTACCGGCACGCACTACTACACCCAGCTAATTTTTTTTTTTTTTTTAAAGACGGGGTCTCACTATGTTGCCTAACCTGGTCTCAAACTCCTGAGCTCAAGCAATCCTCCCACCTTGGCCACTGCACCCAGCTGATATTATTCTTATTTTGTATTTGAAGAATTTTAAGATGCTAAGTAGCTGCCTGAGACTACGCAGAAAGTGGCAGTGCACACATCTGACCCTCTATCAGTCTGACCCCAAGGCCACCTGGCTACACTGGTTCTCCTGACTGCGGTTCCCAGAGAGCCTAAGACAACACACAGGGTACACACGGCCAGTGCTCAGTGCATCCACAATGCTACCAAAAGATGACAAGTCACAGGCTGGAGGACTGGGGGGGGCCCTGTTCCCACCCTGGCATTACCCAAGGGAGCCTTCAGGTTCCACACCTTCTTGGAGGCCAGATACTCCATGCCTCGGGCCACCTGATAGGCGCAGGACACCAGGTCCTTGGAGGAGAGCTGCTCCTCTGGGTTGTGGCTGGGGTTGTAGCAGTATTCCAGCCCCGGGGGCCTCCGGGCCTGCAGGTACTCCCGCAGGTTGCCCTTGGAGGCATACTCCACGATGACATACAAGGGACCTGCGGGCACAGGAGAAGAGGCCACAGGGCCAGCAGCAGGTGAGCAGGTTTGGCTTCACCTCAAAGAAACCCCATCCCCAGTGGCACACCCTGGCCAACCTCTCCTCTCCTGCCTCCTCTTAGGGGACCTGGGAAATCCATTCTACTACCCAAAGAAAATTAGAGGAATAATTACTCCCCGCGTAGTCTAGAAAATTCTCAAGCAACATTGGCATAAGAGCCCCAGTTTGTCTGTTTATTTATTCTGAGATGAAGTCTCGCTCTGTTGCCCAGGCTAGAGTGCAGTGGCGCAATTTTTAGCTCACTGCAACCTCCGCCTTCTGGATTCAAGCGATTCTCCTGCCTCAGCCTCCGAAGTAGCTGGGATTACAGGCGTGCACCACAACGCCTGGCTTTTTTTTTGTTTTTTGTTTTGGGATGGAATTTTGCTCTTGTTGCCCAGGCTGGAGTGCAATGGCGCCATCTCGGCTCACCACAACCTCCGCTCAAGGCAACCTCCGCCTCCCGGATTCAAACAATTCTCCTGCCTCAGCCTCCCGAGTAGCTGGAATTACAGGCATGTGCCACCACGCCCAGCTACTTTTTGTATTTTCAGTAGAGACAGGGTTTCACCTGTTGGCCAGACTGGTCTCGAACTCCAGACCTCAAGTGATCCACCTGCCTCGGCCTCCCAAAGTGCTAGGATTACAGGTGTGAGCCACTGTGCCTGGCCTATTTATTTTATTTTTGAGACAGAGGGAGTGTCTCCCAAGCTGGAGTGCAATGGCGTGATGATCTCGGCTCACTGCAACCTCCACCTCCCGAGTTCAAGCAATTTCTTGTGCCTCAGCCTCCCGAGTAGCTGGTATCATAGGCATGCACGTCCAGGCCTGGCTAATTTTCATATTTTTAGGAGAGACGGAGTTTCACCATTTTGGCCTGACTGGTCTCGAACTCCTGATCTCAAGTGATCCACCTGCTTTGGCCTCCCAAAGTGCTGGGGTTACAGGTATGAGCCACTGCACCCAGCCTGAGCACTCTTAGCCCATAATTACTCAGCTGCCTCTGTTAACACACCATGTGTGTGAATCTAGGTATCTATATTCTTGAATGAACACCAATAAGCGGAGCCCAGACCCCAAAATAACACATTTTAACCTCTGCTAAAGTGGCCGCTCTTAACCCCCTTCCCTAACTGTGACCGAGAGAGGCCTTGGGACTGATACTCCAGCTCAGATCTTTTCCCGGCTGGGCAGGGAAGGCCAGTCTGGCCGGTACCCACCGTCCTGCGTGCAGGCCCCCAGCAGGTTGATGATATTCTTATGCTTCCCAATCATCTTCATCATCTCCATTTCTGAGATCAGGTCTGACAAGTCTTTCTCTGTTGCGTCCGCTTTAAAGAACATGTTGAGACTCATTTACTTGGGAAGGGAGGGCAGGAGAAAGGCTAAGGGAGTGGGGTATGTGTCGAGGGGCTGCTTTTCCCTGGGACTTGATTCTCTCCTCCCCACTTCCATCCAAACTTATTTTCTCTTCCGTCTAATGGGAGTCGTTGTTGCAACAGGTGGTAGTGAGTGGGCAGGGATGTGGTGAGGAAAGCCCGCAAGCAATGGATCCAGGATAAACACCTGACCACAGCCCAGGCTGATACCAAGGAACAGAGTGAGGTCACAGAACAATCTCAGGGTGCAGAACACCCCCTCCACTCCCAGGTAACCCCAAGCAGGCAGGGGAGCAAATGTGGGCAGCAAAGGCACCAGAGAAGCTGTTCTGCTGGGCCCGAGGCCTGCTGCTTGCTTGGAACGGGACAAGATTTTCTTTGCAAGGACAGAAGCATCACTTACACTTCAACATCTTCACAGCCACTTTGGTCACACGGTTGGGTTTGTCCTTGTCCAACCCGATGGCCTCTGCCAACACCACCTGCCCAAAGCAGCCCTCTCCCAGGGGTTTGCCTAAGACCAGTCTTTCAGGGAAAACAGAGAGTGGCATAAGTTGGGGCTGGTGAAGTTCAAACCTTGAGAGGCACCCCATCTCCGCCTCTCTGTATTTCACCCAACTGCAAGCAGAAAGTGGAAATGTTTCTGCAGGCATTTCATGAACCTTCACCACCCAGAAGGTGTTAGTATATGCACCTTCTACCACTAGAATAGCAAGCAAGGAATGCCTTCAAAAAGTTGGGAGTTAAAGTATATTACCTGTCCCGAGGCAGCTCCCAGCGAGGGTCTTCAGGAAGCTCATACTCAGAGACCCCTGCTAGCATGGGAGTCCCACTGGAGGAGAGCCGTGATGGCCGAACCAGAAGAACCCCAGAGTTCATGGACGCACTGGAGTCAGCAGACACCTGCAAGGAAGAGTGGGGTCACCCTAGAGCAAGGAGCAGGGTCAGGGGCGACTCCTTCCAATTCCTAGTCACGGCTTCCCAACAATGGCAGAGACACGTGTCTGTGTATCTGATGTTCCTTCCCCAACACAGAGTGTTTCAAAGACCATGGCAGGCTGGGAGGCCCAACTCCTAGGACTGACCTATTTCTGCCATGAGCTGGCCTTTCTAGACTTCACTCACCTTTAAATTAAGCAGACCAAATGCACCTCTTCCAGCTTGACGTTTTATAACGGATCATCACAGTAACAACTCTATTCTCCTGACTCTTTGCAACTACTTTGCCTTAGTTTATGGATTCCCAACTCCCAAAGCACCTTCCAGAATGAGCACAGGCTTCTGAGGAAACGGCCACTCTTGCACACACCCTCCCATGCGGAAGGGTGCGCACACAGGGGAGAAGGGTATGGTATGGCTGGTAATGGTTGGCTGTGTCCCCACCTAAATCTCATCTTGATTTCCCACGTGTTATGGGAGGGACCTGGTAGGAGGTCACTGACTCATGGGGGCAGGTCTTCCCCGTGCTGTTCTTGTGATAGTGAATAAATCTCA
>NW_012118710.1:4412705-4417455 GCF_000951035.1 Colobus angolensis palliatus | reverse complement strand
GCTAAGCCAGTTCGGTCCACCTTTCCCTTCAGCACGGAAGGCTGGGAGGCTTTCATTCCAGCATGTGCAGCACTGGTTTCACGGAACACGCTTTGCCCCACGGGTGTGGACACCCTCCTCCTTCCACAGGCCTCCTCTCAACCTTCCCCTTTAAAACCCACCAGCCAGCCATGGAGGCGGCACCCCTGGGAACCCTCCCAGAGAGGCATGAGGCACAACCCCAGACTGAGCCCAGAGGAGAATGTCCCAAGGTCTGACAAGGAGACAGCAGAGCTGATAACAGGGAGAAGTGTTGCTGTTTTTTCTTTCCCTGATGTTGAGGAACGAAGACAATTGATTGGGAGCACATGGGTAGCACGGACAGGACCAAGACAGGGACGACGATAAAAACAGAACGCTTTTCTGCCTCCAGTAGGGGCATCCGGAGACCGGAGACCCTGGCAGGCAAGCAGGGCAGAGTGGGAAAGGAGGGGAGAGAGGAGAGGGCAGTGCCAGCAGGAACAGCCAGACCCTCATGCAGGACATTCCGAGAGACAGCAGCAAGCCCTGGCCCCGCGGTCACCAGCCACCACCCTGAGCAGGCTGCAGGCTCCTTCCTCCCCGGCTCAACACACAGACCTCCCCTCTTGGGAGAGGAGAGACGGCAGCGGCCAAAGAGGATACATGGGCATCATGAAGCCTGCTACGGCTGCCTGAGACAGGCCTTTCTGAAGGCAGCTCAGTTCACCTGTCCAGGCTGACCTCTTTCTCCAAAGGCAAGAGGATGGTAGTATAGAAGGGTGGACTGCTCTTTGCAAGCAGCAAGCCCCACCCCTGGGCTGAGCACCTGAGAAAGGAGAAGAGGTGTAGGGCCCTATCTGAGACTTTTCGGACACTCAGTCCCCAGCGGAGTGGGGAGGTTGCTGGACCCAAGGACGGAAGGAGCCTGCCCTGGAGGAGTCCGGCTGCAGGGTAAACCCAGATTCCGGGCATGCATTGCAATGGCCAGGGGGAGAGCAGAGGCAGGTGTATGGGTGGGAGGCCTCCGTGCGCCTGCAAAACTAGGGAAGCTCTTCTCTGAGCCGAGAGGATTCAGCTCTCAAAGCTGGGGCAGGATGTGGCACCAGGCAGGCAGGAGCCCATTCTTCCAGCTCTCCTGCCTCTGTGTCTCCCCGAGCCCAGAAATGCATGCTCCCCCCGTGCCCATGGCAAGGGCAGGACACCGAGAGGAGAAGTTACAGTGTGTACCTTCCAGAACGGTCAACCATGCAGAGTGATGGGAGAGTCCGATAGAGTTACCCGCCAAGCACGTATACTCCCCTGCGTCCTCAAAGGAGACATTTCTTAAGTGAAGCACCTCCATCTCTTTGTCGGTGGTATTAACTCCAGCAGTCTAGAAGAGACAATGGAAGCAAAATGGACAAGCATAGGACATGAGACCTCTAAGAGACGCAGAGCAAGGGAAGGAAACAGAGAGAAGGGGGACCAGAGGAAGAAATGCTCCCCCGCATCTTCTTTGCAACAAGGAACAAACGAAAACCACCAGGCAGCAAAACCTGTTAGAGGAAGAGGGTGAGACCCTTAGGGAGGAACTCCGGCAGACCTGAGAAGATGACGGCTGGTTACGACCCTTCACCAGACGCTGGCAGCCACTGGCCCATCCGAGCATGCGGGCGGTGAGCGGCATGGAGAAATGGGGCCGGCGGGCAGGGGCTGTTTGGTTTCAGGTAAAGATAGCCAGAAGGTGAACACAGGAGGGATGGCGGGGGCTGCAGACACACACATGCGTGCACACACACACACACACTCACGTGCATGTGTGTATACACAGCCAGCAGATGCGAGTATGCAAGGGAACGCCTAACCCCTTCTCTCTTTTTTAAGAGATGGGGTCACATTCTGTCAACCCAGGCTGGGGTGCAGTGGCATAAATGTAGCTCACTGCAGCCTCGACCTTCTGAGCTCAGGCAATCCTCCTGCCTCAGCCTTCAGACTAGCTGGGACTACAGGCACACACTACCATACTTGGCTAATTTATTTCATTTGTAGAGATGGTGTCTTGCTATGTTGCCCAGGCTGGTCTAACTCCTGGCTTCAAGCGATCCTCCCACCTCAGCCTCCCAAAGTGAAAGGATTACAGGCATGAGCCACCGTGCCTGGCCTATGGCCCCTTCTCTTAACCACCACTCACTCACACCTTCAGTCTGAAGTACCATTTGTAACACAGCAAGACCGTGTCCCCATGAGTCCTCGCATGGATCCACACGCAGCCAAGGAACACACAGAAGGCAGAGAGGGAGCCCGCAGACACCAACACAATACCAAACCAAACCAGCCTCCCAGGCCGGGTATTTTTCCATGGCTCTGGGCACTAGAAATACAGTAGGGTGGCAAGGACAGTCCGGTACTGGCTTCTCCGCCTGCCCCAGCAGCTTGGGGCCTACATCAAATCCCCAGCACAGGATCCCATCCATCTCCCCATTACCTTTTGCCACAGGTCTGGTGACAGTGAGCCACGCAGACTGGTTAGCTTCACCAATATAATTGGAAACCTTACACACATACTCCCCGCTCTGGGCCTCTGTCACATTGAACAGGGTCAGCACCTCCGCATCCGAGCTATTAATCCCCGAATGCTGGAACAAACCAACGACACACCAGTCAGTTGGGCAAACGCTGAGACGTGGCCACGCATGTTGCTCCCGTGTAACTTTCAGGCAGGCCCAGGGAGCGAAGGGAGATGTTAAGTGAGATTTATTATCTTTCCCTTTTAGATTTTTTTTTTTTTTTTTTTTTTAGATGGAGTCTCGCTCTGTCGCCCAGGCTGGAGTGCAGTGGTGCAATCTTGGCTCACCTCAAGCTCCGCTGCCGGGTTCATGCCATTCTCCTGTCTCAGCCTCCCGAGTACCTGGGACTACAGGCGCCCGCCTCGACGCCCAGCTAATTTTTTTGTATTTTAAATAGAGACGGGGCTTCACCATGTTAGCCAGGATGGTCTCAATCTCCTGACCTTGTGATCCACCCGCCTCAGTCTCCCAAAGTGCTGGGATTACAGGAGTGAGCCATCACAACCAGCCGATCTGATGGTTTTATAAAGGGGAGTTTCCCTATACAAGCTCTCTTCTCTTGTCTGCCACCATGTGAGATGTGCCTTTTGCCTTGTGCGATTGTGAGGCCTCCCTGGCCACGTGGAACTGTGAGTCCATTAAACCTCTTTCTTTTGTAAATTGCCCAGTCTTGGGTATGTCTTTATCAGCAGCGTGAAAATGGACTAATACAGACAGTCCTCTTCTCTACCCTGCATCTCTGCACTTCTAAGCAGCCCTTGGGGACGGTTCAAATTCATGCTATCAGCGGCATATTCCGTCCAAATAGGACTTCCTCCCAATCCATGTCCCAGGGGTCTGGAGGACTTGCAGTGGGATATGGAGGGTGCAGGAAATTCACGGGCTACACTAGCTTGAAACAGACTCTGGAACACTTAGTTCATGACATTCCACTGTGCCCTGCCCAGAAGCCAAAAACAAGGCCCAAAGTTGTATGTAGATTAGGGACAATGGAGAGGGCAGGGCATTAGAGGCCCAGAGAGAGAGGTGGTGCTGAGTGTGCAAATCCCCCATCTACTTTCTGTTACCTGTCTGCGCAGAGGGATGCTCTTGGCCAGCTTGTGCACAGCCATCTGGCTGTGGAAGTCGCTCTTCTTGGTGCCACTCTTCATCTTGTAGACGATGACCGACCCTACCATGCAGGAGATGAGGAAGGCCCCTGTGCAATAGATGATGATCTCCAGGTACAGGGGCGAGGTCATCACCGCCGGCCTCTCTTCCAGAGCTGAGTCAGTGCGAAGAGGGTGTTAGCAGGCTCGGAGGGCCCCGTGCATGCGAGGTCCTGCTCCATTAGAAAAGCAACACCTATCTCCTGTGTCCTGGGAACTTTTAAGGAGGAGAAGAACCACGGCAGGTTCTAGCTAGAACCGGGATTGTGGCACTAGGAGGATCAGACAACCCCCTGATCTTGGAGGCTGCCTTCAATGGACTCCAGCCATGGAAGAGGGATGGCCTAGAACCATCATGCTACATCCTCATTAACTCCTGAGCCTCCTTGCTCAACTGGACTGGAGAGTTACAGGCACCCAGGGACGCTGTAAGGGCCAACTGAGAAGTCACTTCTGTGTGCCTTTCTTGGTCTCCTTTGGGAGCCATGGCCCTTCTCTGCCAAGCCTCAGCACTGTGTGTGTCCACTTAACATGCACAGACAGAGGTGTTTCTGAGTCCTCTGTCCCTAAGAAGCCACAGGGTCCCTGAAGGCAGGGTTGGTGCCTCATTTATTTCTGCAGGCTACAGTACCTGGTGATGGTGGCACTCACAGAATGAGGACAGAGGACAGGAGGGGAACCAGCCTGTGTCCTGCTCAATGTCCCACTTTGGGTCTGCGTCATCTCTGTCGGGGCACACAGGTAAATATTTACTCCTAGCCAAACCACAGGCAAAGCTGACTTAATTTTCAAAAATAAGCTTTTCTGGTAGTTCTTAGTTCTTACGAATTCTACTCATAGGTCCCAACTCCTAAAACTTAAGGAAGTGTGGTGGAAGGGGGTGGGGTTGCATTTTGTTATTCTCTTCTCCCACCTTCCAATTAGGATTCACACCTCCCCCCGCGCGGCCAATGCCACAGCCGCTAAGCCAGTTCGGTCCACCTTTCCCTTCAGCACGGAAGGCTGGGAGGCTTTCATTCCAGCATGTGCAGCACTGGTTTCACGGAACACGCTTTG
>NW_012118710.1:4386250-4407670 GCF_000951035.1 Colobus angolensis palliatus | reverse complement strand
TTTTTTTGAGACAGAGTCTCACTCACTCTGTCACGCAGGCTGGAGTACAGTGGCATGATCTCAGCTCACTGCAACCTCCGCCTCCTGGGTTCAAGCAGTTCTTTTGCCTCAGCCTCCTGAGTAGCTGGGACTACAGGTGCCAACCACTACACACAGCTATTTTTTTGTATTTTTAGTAGAGATGGGGTTTCACCATGTTGGCCAGGCTGGTCTCAAACTCCTGACCTCAAATGATCTAAAGTGCTGGGATTACAGGCGTGAGCCACTGCGCCCGGCCTTCTTTCCCTTTTAGAAGGACAGAACAAGTGGACTTCAAAAGTCCAAAGCATTTGATTTAAAAAAAAAAAAAAAATCACTGCTTCAAATGGAATGTTCTATTTGTGTTTAACCCACTCCCTCCAGGACTAGAGCAGGGGTTGTGAGTGGGGACAGTGGCCAATGACCTACAGAGCAGTTTTAGCACCAGTAGCAAAGAGAAGAGAAGGGAGGGCCAGTATATCTCGGAGACAGCCAAGCCAGGGGAGGATGAGGTCTAACTCTGGGACAAAGAGGTAAACAACTTTCCCAGCTTCTGGTTCCTTCCTGTTGTGAGATCCACTGGAGATTTAGGCAATTACCTTCCCTGGATTAATGGAGCATTCAGGGACAATGAATGTCTGGGAGTGAGAGGAAAAAGGAAGAAAATGCCATTCATTACCCCTCATATGGCTTAGAATTTATAGGTGGCATTTGTTTTTCCAACTCTTCATAAAAGATGCTCTTATCATGCACCCCATTTGCCAGAAAGATTGTACGTAACTCAGGATGCAGGGCTAAGACTGGGAAATGCTTGTTGGAAAGGCTCTGGTTTTGGGCAATGAAAAGGCAGGCGTCCAAATGCCTTCCTCGCGTAGCTGACCCCAAAGCCCCAGTGACACTGCTCTCAAAAATTATTACAGACCAGCATCACCCATCCCTGCAGCCCTCTGTTCCCAGCTCACCTCCACTTTGTGACCTCTGTCACTAGTCCTGGGGGATGTGGCTAGATCCCTGCCGAGATGGAGTGTGTGTGCCTGAAGGGTGAGGAATGATCCCATTCGGGGGCACTGAGCCTACCCATAGGAACTTGAGCCCCCGAGACACTGGTCTCCTTCCCAGTAGACTGGCCCACGAAGACTGGTGCCGTGATTACCTTCAAGATCTGGACATAAGGCAGGTTGTCTGGACCAATCTTGCTCCCGTTCACCTCGATGTGCTTTAGCCACTGGATATGCGGCTGCGGGTCACTGTACACCTTACACATGAACTCCACGTTGCTACCCAGGGCCACTGTCTTGTTGGCGGGCAACCCTGCTTGCAGGATGGGCCGGTGAGGGGACCGCTCTGTGGAACAGGGGAGAGGAGGCGCTTGTCATGAGGACCTTGCCAGGACTAAAGAAGGGTAGGCTCACCTGCGTCCCACTTGGCTTTCCCAGTGATGGGTTGTAAATCTCCCAGCATTTCTGCTGAGCCCAGGCCTCTCAAAACAGAGCTGGGGAAAGGGACACCATCTCTTCAGGCCCTAAGCCATCAGGATCCTCCTTCCCAAGGCGGTCATATTTATAGTCACAGTAAATCGCTCATGCTTTCTCCTTTTTTTTTTTTTTTTTTTGAGACGGAGTCTTGCTCTGTCGCCCAGGCTGGAGTGCAGTGGCCGGATCTCAGCTCACTGCAAGCTCTGCCTCCCGGGTTCACGCCATTCTCCTGCCTCAGCCTCCTGAGTAGCTGGGACTACAGGCACCCGCCACCACACCCGGCTAGTTTTTTGTATTTTTTAGTAGAGACGGGGTTTCACCGTGTTAGCCAGGATGGTCTCGATCTCCTGACCTCATGATCCGCCCGTCTCGGCCTCCCAAAGTGCTGGGATTACAGGCTTGAGCCACCGCGCCCGGCCTCCTTTTTACTTTTTTTAGAGGCAGGGTCTCACTTTGTCACCCATGCTGGAGCACAAGGGTGTCTTCATAGCTCAATGCAGCTTGGAACTCCTGGGCTCAAGTGATCATCCCACCTCAGTAGCCTCAGTTACTCAGTTGGGACTACAAGTACATGCCACTGCACTAGGCTAATTGTTAAATTTTTTTATAGAGACAGGATCTCACTGTGTTGCCCAGGCTGGTCTCAAACTCCTGGCCTCAAGCAATCCTCCTGCCTTGGCCTCCTAAAGTCATGGGATCACAGGCATAAGTAATCCCATTACGCCACCTGGAGCTCATAAGCCACTGTGCCTGGCCACAATCTCCTTTTTAGACCATATTATCACAAGAAGAACACTGACTGAGAGACTCTGTACCCAGTGATCTCTAGGGAGTGATTTTCAGAACTCCTAGAAGGAAAACGCTGTGGTAATAGCTCCAAGAGGCTCAACATTCTTCCCAGAGTCTCCTGTGATGCCCTGAAGTTGGCACAGGTGTGCAGTTCTGCATTCGCAAGGTGTCTCACCTCTCTGAGCCTCAGTGCCTGTGCTCCTGTGCAGAGCTAGACTAATACCACCTACCTTGCAGGTGTGCCACAAGCATTACAGAGCAGGTATTTAAGGAGCCTGGCATATTGCTGGCATTAAGCGACAGCTCCTGTTGCGCTACATTTAACACCTCTCCAACAGCATCTCCTTCAGGACAGACTCTGAAACCACCTTCCTTGTCACAGTGACAACCAGCTTTGACACGTGTTACTGTCTGATCTTAACTCTATTTTACAGATAAGAAAAGTGAGACTCAAAAGGGAGAAGTACCTGCTCAAGGTGACAAAGCCAAGAAGTGCCAACCGCTATCCTGACTCTGCCCCTAAGAAACCTGGTCACCCCAGCTGTGTTCTCCAAGCCCAGCTCTTCCCGCTAAATGCATTCCTCCTGCTGCCTCTGTCCTCTTACCCACGACATCCAGCTGGTAGGTGTGGTTGATGCTGCCATACTCATTCTCCACAATGCAGGTGTAGTTGCCCTTGTCAGAGGGTACCACGGAGTCCATTATGATGCTCCAGGTGGCATAACGGACCTAAGGGGAAATGCCGAAGGGGTACTTTCAGGGTCTGAAGGAAAATGCAGGCAGAAGCCCCATGACAATGTTGGCACCCCGTGGCACCTGCCCTCCATATCAGAGTCTGGTGGCACAGGGCTCCAGGCTGCAGGGTTGGCTAGGACAAGGCGTGGATTGCCCCCTACCAGCCCGTTCACACTCTGCAAGGTGGTAGATGGGGTGTAAAGACTCCAGAAGTCTCCACTGTGACGTTCAAGGTCATTCGTGATCTGGACAGATGTGCCTTCTGCAAACACTTCCAAATACACCAGGAATGTTCCCAACTGTGCACCTCTCCTATTATACTAAGAATCCAGCCCCTGCTGCCCTTGACAGCTCATTTCAAAAACCATCTCCTCCAGTCCAGTCTCTGGTCAGAACCGTGCTCATCCTTTCCCCTGCCTACCAGAGCACTGATCACAGTCTGCTTTCTACGGTAGCCACCTATGGACATTTGACTCTGATGAGACTGGAAAATTTTTATGGGCAGGAACACTGTCTTGTAGCATTTAAAGCATGGTGTCTTACATGTAGTGAGTGCATGGTGAATTAATTTAAAACGTTTCTGGCTGGGTGCGGTGGCTCATGCCTGTAATCCTAGCACTTTGGGAGGCCCAAGTGGACAGATCACTTGAGGTCACGAGTTCAAGACCAGCCTGACCAACATGGGGAAACCCCATCTCTACTAAAAATACAAAAATCAGCCTGGCATGGTGGCCTGCACATATAATCCCAGGTACTCGGGAGGCTGAGGCAGGAGAATGGCATGAACCCGGGAGGCACAGCTTGCAGAGAGCCAAGATGGCATCGTTGCACTCCAGCCTGGGCGACAGAGCAAGACTCTGTCTATAAATAAATAAATAAAGAAATAAATAATGCTTACACCCTTTAAGTTGGTAATTTCACTTGTAACAATCTGTCCTAAGGAAGCACACTTAAAAACGCTGACAGAGATTCACTGCAACATTATTCATTATGGTGAAAAACCAGAAAATACCTAATATCACAAAATAGTTGATTAAATTATGGGACTTTTTTGTTGTTGTTTTTTGGAGACAGAGTCTCACTCTATCACCCAGGCTGGAGTGAAGTGACATGATCTCAGCTCACTGCAACCTCTGCCTCCCGGGTTCAAGCAATTCTCCTGCCTCAGCCTCCCGAGTACCTGGAATTACAGGAGCCTGCCACCACGCATGGCTAATTTTTTGTATTTTTAGTAGAGAGGTTTCACCATGTTGCCCAGGCTGGTCTCAAACTCCTGAGTTCAAGCAATCTGCCCGCCTCGGCCTCCCAGAGTGACAGGATTACAGGTGTGAGCCACTGTGCCCAGCCAAATTATGGGATTTAAAAATAATGGAATCTTACACGTTTCAAACATTCATGCTTGAAACATGTCATGAAAACACTCATGTTAACAAATGACAAGGCAAGGAAATTATTATACATGACGTGATCAACTATGTAAAAACCATATTACACAGGAAGTCGGAAGACTGAAGAAATTTTTAAACTTTATTTGAATTTTTTTGCATTTAAAAATTTTAATACATAACCTGTATAGGTAGAAAGTATTACTTAAAACAATGAAAAGCATGTAATCAGGACTTCCTAGCTCGGCCTCCCCTGTTCCCGTTACTCGACTTTCGCATGCACACACACATACCTTGTAGCCTCCAATCCTGTGGTCAGGTTTGAATTCTTTGCCATTTTTCAACCAGCGCAGTGTGGGGTTTGGGGTCCCACTGGAAGGGCATTTGAACTTCACTGTCTTGGCAGCTGGCACCGCATGCAATTTCTTTTCCATCTTTTCTGGGGATGTCCAATACGGAGCTACGGCTGCCCGGGGAAAGCCGAGAGAGACAGGCAGGGTGGGGAGGAGCAGTTGGTCAGGCTCAGGAGCAGGGCCCAGGCCAGGACCTGGGGGTGCCCTGCCCATCTGCCCAACACCTGTGAGCAGTGCCTGGCACTTAGCAGAACAGGCACCGTGACCCCATGTGCCCTCTCTTCCTCCCCTTTCAGCCTTCCCCTCCCCTCTTAAACCCAACTCCCAGACCCAAAGGGCAGTAAGATAGGAAACAGTGTCTCACGCATACGGTTTGGTTTGGTGTTATCTGTCTCTTTCTCCTCTGAAGAGGAGTCATCATCATCATCATCATCCTCTGAGGAGGGGAGAGCATCTATGGGAAGAAGAAGGGGCACTGAGGTTCCTCCTAGGGACCCCTAGATTTCACCAAGGCTAGTGCAGTTCCAGATGAACACAAACACCCTCCCCATGGGGATACCAGTCCCACTTCTCCCTTAGTGATGATCTCTTGGTGGGATGGAAACCATTTAAGAACAGTTCCTGTGTGTGCTTCCTTTCTTCCCCAAAGCACTGCTCCCACTGCCTGGAAGCCTTCACACTGGGTGGTTCCATCAGGGTCAGCTGTTCCTCTTTAACTTAATTCTGTCCTACATTCAAAGGCTCTCTCTCAACTTGTGGTACCACCTGGGTGTGCTGGTGCCAGGCAGCGTGTATTCTTCTTTGGACGGTTGACTACAGGGAAACCCAGGCAGGTCTAGACACATTGTGGCTAGATGCTATTTCCAAAGGATGGGCTAAACACTCCACAGTCAGAATTTTTCTAGCATGTGTCCACTAAGGTTTGGGGGCTGCCCTCCCTAACCAGAGCAGATAGGGCACCCAATATCCCGGCAGCTGCCAACACCTCTCCCCAGTAAGTATTCATTTCTTGTAAGAACAGGCTTGATACACATGTTATCTCACCCATCAGGGTTCATGCCAGATCTTTCTCCAGTCCTTCCTATCACCTTTGGGGATCTGGTGCCAAGTCCGCACCCTGAGGTGCAAAAATGGCATAAAGAAAATTTCAGCAATACTTCCTCAACTCCTAGTTTTGTGAAAGTCACATTCTAATAGTGGCAGGTTCCCAAGTTCACAGAGCTCCAGGGCTCCCTGGCTGCCCTCGCACAGCTCCCTTGCAGTGCACCTGGGTTCCTCTCCAGCAGAGCAGGGATCCCACCACCTGTTCGGGGGCTCTAATCACTAAGCCGAGTACCAAGTCCAAATGGCAAGGGAGTGATGGGGTGGAAGCTGGCCGAGCACCACTTAGCCTCCTGGAGATCTGGGCAAGCTGTGGTGGAAAAAAATCACAGGGTCTTAACATCCCAATAGCCCTGGCAATCACCTCCGAGGTGTGTCCTGGAAGCCCCAGATCTCCGGCCCTGGGGCCCACCCCACCTGGTCACCCCTCTGAGCCAAGCCACGCGGCAGGCAGGGAGCAATGTTAGTGGGCAGCAGTTTCTGAAGCAGAGTGGGGGCAGACCATGGAAGGGGAGGAGGTTCACCTTCCCCTGATACTGGCAGAGAGGGGTGGAGGGGGTGGGTCTAGGGCAGGGCTTGGCTACCAACCTGAAACATTGACGGAGAAGTAGGTGGTGTCGCTGCCCGAGGGGCTGCTGGTTACGCAAGCATAGAGGCCGGAGTCCGCGGGCACGGAGTCCTGCACCTCCACCTCCTCCCCTGTGATGCGGGTGCGGTTGCTTTCTGCCAGCTGCACCCCGTCCCGCAGCCAGTTGATGCTCTGCACATCGTCCTGCAGCCGACAGCGAAGCTGCAGCAGGTCACCGGGGTGGACCAGGAAGGACTCCACTTCCACAGGGGCTCCCCAGGGCTGGGCTGCAGCCACCACGGGGCCGGGAAGGGAGGCCAAGGGGCGAGAGAGGAAGACAGGGAGAGGGGAGGAGGGGAGAGACAAAGGGAATTACGCTGGCCACACGGAGCCGCACCGTCCCGGGCATCACTTACTGGAGGCTACTGAGCCGGGGCAGTGGGAATTGGAGCATGGGTCAGTGGGGAAACAGCTGGCTGCCTGGGAACCCCCATCTCTTTTCCACCCCACTCCTCCAAAAGTCAAAGGAAGAAAGAGGCAAAGTTAGGAAGCAGCTGTAGCAGCATTAAGCAGATTACATTTCATTTCCCTCCATCCTAAGGGGAAAGGTCGGCCCTCCCCAGGACTTCTTTGTGTCCGGAGTTGACCCTTCCCCAGACACTCAGTTCTTTGCCAAGATCCCCACTTGCCAGAGGAACACCCCATTTCTTTTGGGATAGCTCAGCCTCACCCTTCCCTAGCAACAGCTGAACAAACCCCGCCCTTCAAAACCCTAGCAGCCCCTGCCCAAGTCGAGAGAAGGCAATTTGTCAACCCGGGGCTGACCAGGATGTGTATGATTCGGCGAGGGTGGGGGTCTCGCCCCCGACACGTCAGATGCACATGTTGTAGGGGGAGCAGCCCAAAGAGAGGTCAGCTCAGGGAACCTCTCGCTAACAGGTGTCAGGGCAGGGGATTTGGAGCTGTTGACTATATTAGAACCAGAGGCCACAGCTGCCATAAAACCCACACTTGCTCTGGCAGCAGGAGCTGTCACACACAAAGGTCCTTTCTCCTTAGCGCTCTGCCTGGGCACACCCTTTCAGGACCCCCACCATCCACTCTCCCTCCCCGTGCCCCGTCCTTCTCTGTCCCTGGGTGGCAGTGCTGGACCCACCGGGGTGTCCGCACCTCACACAAGATCTGATACTGCCAAGAGCACCTGTCCCTCCCCTGACCAGTGCCTCTTCCCACACGCATTCAAGAAGGCCCGTGGCCCAGACACACCTGAGTCCACCATGCTGGGCTGTTACCCAACTCCTGAACACACCCCTCTGCACTCACGAGGGGAAATGAAGTTTCTATTTCCTTTTAGGATGTTCAAACGTACTCCTGGCATCTTCCACCTCTCACCTACCACCCACATCCCACCCACAGCCTTGGAGAGAACTTTTCTCACCATCTGTTCACCCTAAGAGACTCTGGAGAACAACTGTCGCTCCCCAATGCGATGCACAGGGCTCTGAAATAGCATGCTCTCCCTCAGCCCCTGCTGTGGCTCATGGCAGCCCCAGTGGCCACAGAGCCCCCGATTGTTTCTGTCCAGCTCTCAATACTCACTCTTCTGTCTCAGCCTAGTTGTTGACTTCTCCTCGAGGGCGGTGCTAACTCTGAGTCTGGGTTAGGTGCCCTCCCCTTCCTGGCACCTGTCACACTGAAGGGCAGTCCTCTTTCCGAACCTGAGTGTGCGGATGTGTCATCGGTACCTTCAAATCCCCAGCGTCTACCATGATGCCTGGCGCCCAGGAAATGCTTGCTCAATAAATACCACATATGCAGTCACCCTGGCTCTTCACTGCTTTCCTTTCTAATCTCCCTTTTCTCTTTCACTCCCCCTTATTTGAAAGAGAGTCTTTCTGAAGTGCTCAGCAGGCTTCCGCTAGAAACCTTAAAAATGAAAATAGGTGTCCCGCGCATCAGAAGTGACCAGCAACTGACAGGGACTGACAGTGGTTTCTCTCACGGGGGCTGAGGTTGCAGGCCCAGTCCTGCATTGACCCATGGGCTTTATCTTAAATAAGAGTTGTCAGACACAAGGGTGCTGCTTTAAAAGGGCTCAGAAACCAGTAGGCTTGCACACGTTTATTTTTGTGAGTCCGGTCAAGGGGAACACCACAAAGGTGAGTAGACCACACAACTGATTAAAAATAAGCTTTTGTGGGCCTTAGAAGAAGTTATTCTTTCCATTTTTAATGGTCTGTGGTTTTGCCAAATGAAGGTAGGGGAAAAGCAGTTTAGACTCGACTCTTAAGGAACAGAGCAGACACTCCTAGTGATCAAATCTCATTTCCCTCAAATGACCTCAGTGATTAAATATTTTGCAGCTTGTGATCTGTGCAACCCGTTGGTTAGGAGTAAACTTGAATTCTTACCCTCTGGCAACCCAAGGCCTATTGCAGCCTGGTCCCAGAGAAAAAAGCAGGTCCCAAAGACAAAAACGTAACAAAAAGAACCCCCAGGCATTTATTTCCCCCTAAGAGAAAGCAGCAAAGGAACACTGGCCCTGGTGAGACCCGCTCTAGCTGATACCAGCTTGGATCCGTACCTTCCTGATGGTCCCAACCAGAACTGATGGTCCCAACCAGAACGTGCAAACAAAACTCCACTATACGTGATCTCTAAAAGCCTCAAGAACCAGCTCACTTTCCTCCTGATGCAAGCTTAGACCCCAGTTCCCTTCCAAATGTGGCTCAGGTATGCTCTGTCCTCTCCCTTTCCCAGAACCATCTCGGGATAATTTTTTTTTTTTTTTTTGAGATGGAGTTTCACTCTTTTGCCCAGGCTGGGGTGAAGTGGTGCGCAGCTCACTGCAACCTCCGTCTCCTGGGTTCAAGCGATTCTCCTGCCTGAGCCTCCTGAGTTGCTGGGATTACAGGTGTGCGCCAACACACCCAGCTAATTTTTGTATTTTTAGTAGAGATGGGGTTTCACCACGTTGGTCAGGCTGGTCTAAAACTCCTGACCCCGTGATCTGCCTGCCTCGGCCTCTCAAAGTGCTGGCATGATCCACCACACCCGGTGGGGATAATCCTTTAAACGGCCTCCCTGAGGCTGCAGCTCAGACTTCCACTTCCAAGCCGTCATGTGCTTGACATTATTTTTCTGATCAAAATCTACCCTGTGTACTGAATAAAATTCACATCCCTGCCTCACCTTCAAGACTTCCTGCAATCGGCTTCCACTCTCTCCAGCCAACTCCATTCTCTCTACCAGGGGCTGTCCCTCCCCACCACCACCCTCCCCTCACTCCCCATCAGGATGCTTTCAGCCCCAGCTGCATCCTCCCTGGCATGGCAAAGCTTACTCCATCCGGAGGACTGTCAGCGCCACTCCAAAGTCCTCCTGCCTCAAACTACTCAAAGTCCACCATCCAAAATGTCCAGGGACTGGGCGCAGTGGCTTATGCCTGCAATCCCAGCACTTGGGGAGGCTGAGGCAGGCGGCTCACTTGAGCCCAGGAGTTCAAGACCAGCCTGGGCAACATAGTGAGACCTTGTCTCTACAAAAAAATTTAAAAACTAGCCAGACTTGGTGGCACATGCCTACAGTCCCAGCTACTCGGTGGGCTGAGACAGGACTGCTTAAGCCCAGGAGTTGGAGGCTACAGTGAGCTATGATCACGCCACTGGGCAATAAAGACCCTTTTTTTTTTTTTAAAGACAGAGTTGCTTTGTTGCCCAGGCTAGAGTGCAGTGGCACAATCTTGGCTTGCTGCAACCTCTGCTTCCCAGGTTCAAGCCATTTTCCCACTTCAGCCTCTGGAGTAACTGGGACTACAGGCATATGCCACAATGCCTGGCTTATTTTTGCATTTTAGTAGAGACGGGGTTTCACCATGTTGGCCAGGCTGGCCTCGAACTCCTGACCACCCGCCTCGGTCCTTGCATCTTCAGTTAGCAAGTGCTGGGATTACAGGTGTGAGCCACTGCACCCAGCCAGACCCTGTCTTAAAACAAAACAAGAAACTAGGAAGCCTTGTTTAAAACATCTCATCTCTAATTTTCTGTAAAACAGTTACTGTCTGAACCACACAAATTCACACTCAGTTACATTCTATTTTGTATTGTTTCTATTTTTTTAAACAGCAGACAGGTAATTCACATGCTGTAATATTCATCCATTTAATGGTTTTTGTATATTCAGAGTTGTGCAATCATTCACCACAATCACACTTTAGAACATTTTTACCATCCCCCGCACCTCAAAAAATGCCTGACCCATAGTAGTCACTCCTCCATCCCCTATTCCCAGTCTAAGCAACCACTAATCTGCTTTCTGTCTATGGATTTGGCTATTCTAGATATTTCGTATCAGTGGAATCATACAATATGTGATGTTTTGTGACTGGCTTCTTTCACTTAGCATGTGTTCACGCTTCCTCCATGTTATAGCATAGAATCAGCACTTTGTGGCCGGGCGCGGTGGCTCAAGCCTGTAATCCCAGCACTATGGGAGGCCGAGACGGGCAGATCACGAGGTCAGGAGATCGAGACCATCCTGGCTAACACAGTGAAACCCTGTCTCTACCAAAAATACAAAAAAAAAACTAGCTGGGCGAGGTGGCGGGCGCCTGTAGTCCCAGCTACTCCGGAGGCTGAGGCAGGAGAATGGCGTAAACCCGGGAGGCGGAGCTTGCAGTGAGCTGAGATCTGGCCACCGCACTCCAGCCTGGGTGACAGAGCAAGACTCCGCCTCAAAAAAAAAGAAGAATCAGCACTTTGTTCCTTTTAATGACCTAATAATATTCCATTGTGTAGATATACCACATTGCAGTCCTCAATTGACATACACTGGGTATAATGTTTCTTTTTTAAAATAGTAAGTTAAAGTTTCAACATGTTGCCCAGGTTGGTCTTGAACTCCTAGACTCAAGCAATCCATCCACCTCGACCTCCCAAAGTGTTGGGATTACAGGCGTGAGCCACTGCACTCAACCCATATTGCTGCTTTTTTTTTTCCTTTTTAAACAACCGCTAATCAATTTATTAAAATAGTTGACTTTGAGCATCTGCAATGGTGACTTCCACCTCAATTCCTGGCTCAATACTGATGGATGTCAACTGCTTAACAATCTCAGAAGGACTGTGAAAGTCAGTGGGTAGCTGGTGGATTCTCATCTAGAAACGATCCATGACTCTGAACTTTCACCACAAGGAGATTTTCTTAGAGTGAGTCTCGAAGCCTTGGCAGGCATTCAAACTGATCCCTTCACCTTGACATTCTTTTCCTTTCCTCCTCTGAATCAAGTCAGCACACACTTTCTCCAGGGATTTTATGCTGTGGCTCATTAGAGGGATTCAAATTTGGTGAATGGTCACCTCCAGCTTCACAGGTGATTTTGGTATCTTTAAAAGCCATGGCTGCAGTGCGACTTCCTGACTGACTTGTTCAGAACAAGTGAGGAGCAGGAGCGGGTGGACTGCAACTCCACACCACCTACGACTGCATCTTTCTCAAAGAGCTGTATTGCTTCTTTTTTTTTTTTTTGAGACAGAATTTCACTCTTGTTGCCCAGGCTGGAGTGCAATGGCGTGATCTCGGCTCACTGCAACCTTTGCCTCCTGGGTTCAAGCAATTCTCTTGCCTCAGCCTCCCGAGTAGCTGGGATTATTACAGGCATGTGCCACCACGCCCGGCTAATTTTGTATTTTTAGTAGAGATGGGGTTTCACCATGTTGATCAGGCTGGTCTTGAACTCCTGACTTCAGGTGATCCACCCGCCTCAGCCTCCCAAAGTGCTGGGATTACAGACGTGAGCCTCCGTGCCTGGGGTATTGCTTCTTTTTATTTTTTTATTTTTATTTTTTGAGACAGAGTCTCGCTCTACCACCCAGGCTGGCGTGCAGTGGCAGGATCTCGGCTCACTGCAAGCTCCGCCTCCTGGGTTCACGCCATTCTCCTGCCTCAGCCTCCTGAGTAGCTGGGACTACAGGCGCCCGCCACCATGCCCAGCTAATTTTTTGTATTTTTAGTAGAGAAGGAGTTTCACCGTGTTAGCCAGGTTGGTCTTGATCTCCTGACCTCGTGATCCGCCCGCCTCGGCCTCCTAAAGTGCCGGGATTATAGGCATGAGCCACCGCACCCGGCTTGTATTGCTTCTTAATTGTCCAAAATGTCCAAGTCTCTCCTAGGAATTAGCAAGCAATTCAGCACAGGCGTACCTGTTATAATTTTCCCACAGTGCCTAACAAGGTCAAAAAACCCAGAGACTACTCAATAGGTCCAGAACTGAATCCATCATCTGGCAAAAGGTAATTTTCAGAGGAACAAAAAATCAGCCTAACCTCAGGTTCTAGCGGCTTTTTTCCATGGCTAGGAGTGCTCTTGGTGTGTGTCAGGTTCTCCGTTTACAAAGCAGGGATGATGCCACTTTCTTATAGGAGGAGATGGAACCAACTGCTTGTATGCTTTCCAGGCCCTGCTTGACCGCGTCACTACCCTGTCCAGTGGCCCTGACCTTGGGGAATTCTATGTAAGGTGGCTGATTTGGGGGCATGACTGCTCACTAGCACCCTGCAATTACCAGTCAGTACTTTCCATTCGCTTTTGGTCTTTGCAGTGTCCTTCACTTATGTCGTCATTAGAAAGGTTCCTGCCTCTTCAGCTCCAGTTGCCCTGAGTCAACTCAGGTTCTCTGGTCAAGACCAACAGGCCAGGGTGTCCATTAGCAAGAGGACTGGCCAAGAAGACTTTTATTGGACTAGCCAAGAAAGATGAAGAAAAGAAAGCCACTTTATTGTTCAGTCACTTGAAACCAGCATTCCAACTCTTGGAGAACCTGACTGATTGGAATCAGATACAAAGGTTGTCCTCAAAATGCACAATGGGGATGCTGAGAGGAAAGCGGCACCTAAACACTTGCTTTATGCATCTGTTTCCTGAGAGATGAGCTGGGGAGTGGAGGCTGGAGGGCATCTGGTATCTGGATTCCCTGGTGACCTAGCCTGAGGCTGAAAAACACTGGCTGTTCACTATTACAGGTTCAAGGTGCCATGGGTTAACAATGCATTGTGGACTGGGTGTGGTGGCTCATGCCTGTAATCCCAGCCCTTTGGGAGGCCAAGGTGGGAGGACTGCTTGAGGCTAGGAGTTCAAAACCAGCCCTGGCAACATAGTGAGACCCTGTCTCTGCAAAAAATAAAAAAATCAGCCAGGCATAGTGGCGCATGCCTGTAATCCCCAGGTACTTGGGAGGCAGAGGAAGGAGGATCCCTTGAGTTCAGGAGCTCAAGGCTGCAGGAGCTATGATCTTGCCACCGCACTCCAGCCTGGGCAACAGAGACCCTGTCTCAACAACAAAAAAAGTGCGTTGTGGAAAAAAAGGTGCCTTATGCTTTGATGCCAACAGAATGGAGTCACTCTTCTCACCAACAGGAGTGGGAAAGTCAGGGTTAGGGTTTGACTTAAACATCATTAGAGGACTCAGGCTGCTGATCTCATTACCACACAGGTTCCTGGGTCAAAGCAGCTGGCAGCAGGTGGACCTTGCGAATTTGTGCAGGCTGCAACCAGTGATCCTTTTAGTGCGAGTGACAGGGATTCATATATCAAACCCACCCTGCTTCTCTAAGGTGTCTCTATCCCCTAAGAAAGAATTAGGAGCCCACCAGAGACCCACACTTTTTGGTAATCCTCAAGGAAGCAGCTAGAAAGGACAGAGGCAGGGGTGGGAGGAGACTTTCCCATGGTGCTTTCAAGTTCAAGGATAATGAGGCGCTACTGAGTCCCTCTTCCCTTCCTACTTTCCCCCCAAATACTGCAGGCTTGTAATCCCAACAAGCCAACAGGTATGGCATTTTGCTTCTGGCAGGACTGGACAAAAATCTCCCAGTCATTTAGAAGGCAGTTCTGGGATCTTGGCTCACTGCAACGTCCGTCTTCCAAGTTCAAGTGATTCTCGTGCCTCAGTCCCCTGAGTAGCTGGGACTACAGATGAGCGCCACCACACCCGGCTAATTTTCTATTTTCAGTAGAGATGGGGTTTTGAACTGGCCAGGCTGGTCTTGAACTCCTGACCTTAAGTGATCCGCCCACCTCGGCCTCCCAGTTCTTGATTCTAAATCTGTGTCTTCCACCAGTCATGGGCTCTATAAAAGGTGAAGGAATGGAACCATGAGAGGTCCAAACCCATACAAACCTTGCTATTCTTATGAGAAGATGAGACCCCAGTTCTCAAAAATCCAAGAAGACAGGGAACTTTCTTCAACATAGCTACCATTAGGTGACTCTGGGAGCCCTTGTCACTGTGCAAGGAGAAATGGGTGAAACAAAGGTCCAGAAGGCATGTGTCTTGCCCTAACAGGGGGGCTAAGATTTGCATAGCACCTTAATATGGATGAAGATTTTATATTGCAACATGAGACTACTGGAGAATGTGAGGACCAAGTACAGGCAGGTCCAGCACTGGCTCTGACGTCATGAAACATAAAGAAAAGTATCAGCAGTGAGAGTAGAGGTTGGACAAAATGACAGGGAAGGGAGAGGGGAGGATTTAGATGAGAGATGAAATGTCTGGGGGGGAACACAAGAGAATGAAGTGCTTACAGGTATGGCTGTGCCCTGGTCTGAGGGGCAGTGGGAGATAAGGCCAGGCTGTACAGCCAGCCAGGAACAGAAGGTTCATGGGAGAATAACAAATAATGATTTCAATTTGTAAGCTGAGGGATAGAACAGAGCCACCAAAGATATCCCAGGGAACACACCTCTCTGCAGAGACTATGAATGCAGGGCATTCATTCCACATGGACAAACACACCTGAAAATGTATTTTGAAATACCACTTCACCAGCCTGGTCCCATAGCAGCCACTCTGGTCTGGAAGTTATCCATCCCCAAACCCCACAACTTAACAGGAACCCAGTGAAGAATAACAACATATTTACATAGCACTTTGCAATTTACCATGTGCCTTCCCATATATTATCTAGGGATCCATAAACATCTGAGTAAACAGCAGTACTACTACTGGCCAATATTTCCAGCATGCTCACTATATCCCATAGGCTGCACAAAGCTTTTAACACAGACCCTCCCATTTCATCCTCATAGGAACCTTATGAGGTTGATCCTACTACGATTTCTATCTCACGGATGCGGAGGCTTACTACATACCAGCATAGTTCTCAGCATGCGTTAACTTAGAATCTTGTGAAGTATTTAAGAGCTAGAATTATTAGTATTATTATTTTTTATTATACTTTAAGTTCTAGGGTACATGTGCACAACGTGCAGGTCTGTTATATATGTATACATGTGCCATGTTGGTGTGCTGCACCCATTAACTCCTCACTTACATTAGGTGTATCCCCTAATGCTATCCCTTCTCCCTCCCCCTTGTTATCTTCAGGCCTGGTGGCTCATGCCTGTAATCCTAGCCCTTTGAGAGGCTGAGGTGGGTGGATCACCTGAGGTCAGGAGTTTGAGACCAGCCTGGCCGACATGGTGAAACCCTATTTCTACTAAAAATACAAAAAATCAGCCAGGCGTGGTGGTGCATGCCTGTAATTCCAGCTACTTGGGAGGCTGAGGCAGGAGAATCACTTGAACCTGGGAGGCGGAGGTTGCAGTGAACCGAAATCACACCACTGCACTCCAGCCTGGGTGACAGACCCAGACTTCATCTCAAAAAAAAAAAAGGAATTATTATCTTCAGAGGGGAAACTGGGGCACAGAAAGATTTGGGATTTGTCCAAGATGGCCCAGCTAGGTTGTTAAGTGGCAGAGCTGGGATTCAAACATAGGGAGCCTGGTTCTCCAGAATCCACATACATCCAGAGTCCAGCTTTACTGCTTTGCAAGGTAGCCTCAACCTTCACAGTGTCTTGACGTCCCCAGGTGAGGAAGCCCTTCTGGCTCAGCTCTTTGATTCTGTCTAATGGCACCCCTGCATCCTACCTCCTCACGTGAGATTCTGAAGTTGGTTGCTTTGGCCTTGTCCTCCCCTCCTTCCCTCATTTCCTCAAGCCCATAGCTCGTATCAATCATTACCTTACAGTTCAGTGCTTTTAATTATAAAATGCACTCTCCTGCCTCTGCGAGTCCAGCAGGCTGGGCTGTCCAAATGTGGCAGGTGAGAAAATGGGGGAGGTGTTCGTTGTGATTGCGGCAGACTCAAGACCAGTAACAATGCCCCATTTTGGCACTGCACTTAATATTTCATAGGGCCTGCTTCTTCATGTACAGGTGACTTGTGTTCCTTCCCATTTAAACAGGGAAACACAGAGCTTAAGAGATGGCTCCCAAAGTCACAAAACAAGGACAAGCTCTAGAGGCTGCATCTGCTGGGTCCTGGCCCCTCCACTGTGTACAGCTTCTCTCCCAGGGCTCAGTCCAACCAGCACTGTCACAGCACACAGGGTGATGAGGGGTGGCCCACTCCAGGTCTGTGCCACTCTACCTGGACCACAGGAGACAGCACCCTGCCTCCCCTGTCCTCAGCTCAATCCCCAGCAGTCACCTGACACCTTCTCTCTTCTCGAGCCCCTCACCCTTGATTACAGCTTACAGCTGATGACCCCTGATGACCCAGTGAGAAGATTAAGAACACGAGGCAAAAGAGCTGGTCCGCCCTCCCTCTTGGGCCACATCCTCAGGACTGCACAGGGCTCACAGGGGTCCCGGCTTTCAAGCCCTGACTGCTCCAGACCTGGCTGCTGCCTCCTGTCCGCCCCCCAACTCAAACACTCCATGACAGTCCCAGCTGGTCTGGAGCCTCTCAACCACCTCCTCTCCCACCCTCGTTTGGCCACTACTCCAGTTCCACCTCCCCAGTGGAGCCAACATCCCCACTGCTCCTTTGATTTTCCTTTTCCTCTCCTACAGGCCTTTATCCTTCTCTCTCTCCAACAAGCAATCATCTCCATCACTTTCCTAGGCCTTAAAACTCACTCTTCTGAGACTGGCCAAACTGCATTCTCCACCTCTCCCCAACATGAATGTGCCTTCCCCTAGAGCTGAAAATGTTCATGGCTATGTCTTGCACTTAGTCATGTTGCTGGGGTGCTGGGCTGATGGTAGGTATTTGTCTTACCTACTCTGTGTTCTACACTCCAAAGGGCTTAGGGCTTAGATAACTGACCCAACAAAATCCAGGTATCCTCCATTAGCGTGATGTCTCAGGGTAGCAATTTCTATCACCCCTATTCCATCTTTTTGATTTCTGGGTTAAAAAAATTAGAGAGAAAGGCTAAACTCGCCAGCAACACAGGGAAAACTGGTGGTCCAGAAATGTTTACAGTCTTGGTATAAACTCCCCAGAGATAAATGAGGGGGCAATTGTGGGTGGGGGAGGAACTCGGGGTGGCTTTGAAAGCAACTTAAAAGGAGCACAGAACAGCACAGCAGGACTCCAGGGCCCTCTGCAGAGGTTTTTTTATTACATTATTTTGGCTTTGAAATGGAACTGAAAACTTACCTTTGGCTGGCAGGACCCGGCCAGAGTGCAGAAGCGTCTCACTGGCTCACAGCTACCACCCTACAATGGTTCGGGTGGAGGAAGCCCAAAAAATACGTATTGCCCTCAACTCTCGGATCCCCAAATAGAAGGAGAGCTGCAAAAATGGGGTGCACAGGTATGCATGGAAGGAGAGCCAGGAGCACCAAATCAATTAGCAGGGCCTGACGCCCAGGGCCAGCAGCGTCCACAGCCCCCCCGACCCAGGGGATTTGGAGAAGCACTTTTTTTTTTTTTTTAAATTGAAGAAAGTGAAAAGAGTAAGAAGGGACATTTTGCATGCAAATGGGCCACTGCCAGAAGAGCCCATTAAAATGTAAAAACTCTACATTCAGCCTGACAAAACGGTGCAAACTGCTGTGTTTGCCAGAGGGCCGGCAATAAAGCTCACAACAAAGGGGCCGGGGGACAATGGCGGGCTGAATGGCCTCTGCCAGCAGGTCCCCCCGCGCGTTGCCATGGGGATCCCACCGGGGCTTACTAAAGGTATTTCCTGAGGAGAAAGGCAGAGCACACAGGCCCAGGCAGCCCGGCTAATCCTGACAGGAAGCCATGGCCATTCAGCAGCCCAGGGGCTTGGGGCCCGGAGTTTTGTTTTGTTTTTATTAAAAAAAGATTTCGGCCTTTTGTGTGTCCCACCTCGTCACTGTAATTTAGTGCTGAGCCGCCTGCACTGGCCAAAGCCACAGCCAGGACCCTGCACCCGCCCCAAGACCCCCCAAAAACAGATCCCCCTGAGCTGGGCAGCAAGACACGCGTAGAATCCCACTTGGGAATCCCAGGCGGAAAGCGCTCTTGGCCTGAGAGTTGTGTGTGGATCTTAAAAGACAGAGGGACTCTGGGTGTTGTAAGGGATAACACAGCCTCAGAACTGAGTTTGGGGCTCAAGCTTCTATGCACTGGTTCATCTGATGCCTCCTTCAAATCTGTACTTTTTTCCCCTAGGGATTTTGCCACCTTTCTCCAATCGGCACCAGTGTCCCCCACCTCCTCCCTACCTCTCACAAGGGGGAGTTCACTCCCTTGTTGGGAGAAGGACTGTAATTAAGTGATTAACAAAGGAATGCACCCAAGAGTTGTCTTAAAAGAAATTTCCCTCCCTCCTCCCTCTCTCCCCAACAAAAGTTCTCACCCCATTGTTTACTGATATTAAGGACACAGCTGTACAGAAAACTCTTACTACACCCATTCGCTCAACCTATTCCCAATACGCTTTGCTTCTCTCCCTCCTATCTAAACAAGAAGAAAGCATTGCTCTGGAAAGAGGGAAGTTCACTCACTCATCCAAGAAGAGCAAAGGTAGATGCCCTGTGGCTATGGGGGAGGGCCGTCCAAGCTCACAGTTCCTAGAAGTTTGTGTTACCATTTCACATTTGGCACCAGAATCCAGCCTTGGCAGATTCAGGGAAGGGAGCCAAGGACACAGCTGGCGGTGGAGACAGAAACTCCTGTGTGACAACTGCCCCCTAGGACACAGTTTAGGGTCAATTAACACTTCCTGAACAACTTGCAAATGGAAAGAGCCATCCCCAATGAAGACTGAAAAATGAGAGGCTCAACTCATCCAGTATGACTTGAACTCAAGCCGATCAGTGTTTGCAAAGCCCATGCTGTTGCATCTAGACCTCCACCCAGAAACATGTTTTGGGCCTGGCATTTTAATAGAAACAGAGAGAGGAAAACATACTAGTTCGGAGGCATTAGGACTATGACTGGCAACTGCCCTGGATACCTTGGGACGCTTCTAAGGCCATATTGGGTGGGTCCTATCTTGGGAAAAGAAGTTGGGGCATCTGCACGATGATAGAAAGCTCCCAGGTTCTGGTAAGGACCACTTAGGTGGACTGTAAGTTGGGGAGATCTAAACACTCAGGTTGGGGGAGGGGTCTTCTCTTGCCTTTATTATAATATAAATCACATCCTAAACTCCAAGTAAAATTTAACTCGTCATCACCTGTGACAGTGCGTAAGAACATCTTCCACCAAGTTGTTAGCTAAAGTGGGGTGTGTGTGTGTGTGTGTGTGTGCGTGCGCGCGTGTGTGTAGGGGTCCCACTGCTGCAGGGGAGCTGTGACAGTGCGTAAGAACATCTTCCACCAAGTTGTTAGCTAAAGTGGGGTGTGTGTGTGTGTGTGTGTGTGTGCGTGCGCGCGTGTGTGTAGGGGTCCCACTGCTGCAGGGGAGCTCAGACCCTCCCACCACTGGCCCAGTGCCCAGGCCTCCCAGCCATGTGTCTGCAGCTGCGACCTGTCATGCACTTCCTGGTCTGGGTTCTGTAATGGAAAGATCATTAACAGTGGGGGAGGGTGGAAAGATGAATCAACGGGGAAGAGGTAACCCTGCAGCTCCCACTCTCCACTGAGCTCTGACCTTAAAGTTCGGTCAGGTTCCTTAAAGAAAAAGAATGTATCGCCCTCCCCCTACCTCTCCCAGCTGGGGCCTCTTGAACAACCTCCCCTCCCTCAAACTCAGCAGAAATTGTATGGGGAAGGAAACGCCAGCAGCTGGGCAGGGAAAACTTGCCGTTCCCTAAACTTGCTGATGAATTAGTAGAGGCTTCAGCTGTTTCAGGATGTGTCTTCTGGTCCCCCAAGCCTGCCATGGGTGCTTGAGCTCACAGTTCACCTGGAATCTCAGCTCCCCAAGTGCCTGCCATCTCCCCGCAATCCTGTCTCATCCCTGCAATGGTGGGGCTGGGTCACAGCCTCTCCAGGGTGGAGAAAGGAATGGGCTTCATAAAGTTATTTTTCTTTCCCACCATAAAGAAATTCCCTCATGGTTTTACACGATGAGACTAAAGACAATAAAACATCCTTTGAAAATGAAAAGGTGTGGAACAGTGGTTACCAGGGGGCTGGAAGAAGGGAGAAGAGGGAGTTAGCGTTGAACAGGTAGGGTGTCGGAGAAGGTGAAATGGATGGTGGTGATGGCTACACAACGTGAATAAACTTAATGCCACAGAACTCTACACTTAAAAATGGTGAAAATGCACCACAAAGAAATGATAAATATTTAAAGTGATGGATACAATACAGCAATTACCATGATTTGGTCGTTACATAATGTGTGCGTGGATCAAAACATCATACTGCACCAGACGATTATACATAACCATTACACGTCAATTACAAATTTAAAAATTGGTCGGGCACGGTGGCTCACACCTCTAACTCCAAAACTTTGGGAGGCTGAGGTGGGAGGATTGCTTGAGTCCAGGAGTTAGAGATCAGCCTGAGCAACAAAGTGACACCTCATCTCTACAAAAAAAAAAATGAACAAAATTAGCCAGGCATGGTGGTGTGCACCTGTAGTCCCAGCTACATGAGGCTGAGGTGGGAGGACCTCTTGAGCCTGGGAGGCTGAGGTTGCAGTGAGCTGAGATAGCAACACTGCACTCTAGCCTGGGTGACAAAGTGAGACTGTGTCTCAAAAAAAAAATACATAATCAATTAACTTAAAAAAAAATAGAAAGTTAAAATGGTTAATTTTATGTTACATATATTTT
>NW_012118710.1:4374955-4385797 GCF_000951035.1 Colobus angolensis palliatus | reverse complement strand
AAAAAAAAAAAAATCAGATGGTAATGGTAGTAGGCAGCATTAGTTTATTAAAAACGTTCTTACTTGGCATAAAAGTTGATGATCCTTTGTTGGTTCCAAAAATTTGGGGGGAAATTTTACTGGTCTATGAAATCTAAAAATCTGGGACCACTGGTCTGTTCCACGAATTTCCAGGAGAGCATGGACCCAGAGACTACTTCATTCCTATCCCATCCATCCATACACCACACATTCATCCTTCAGGCTCACTTTTATGCACACAACATGAACGTTGAGCATTCAGTACTCTCAGTTTTAAGAAATTAAAAACATGAGGCCGGGCGCGGTGGCTCAAGCCCGTAATCCCAGCACTTTGGGAGGCCGAGACGGGCGGATCACGAGGTCAGGAGATCGAGACCATCCTGGCTAACACGGTGAAACCCCGTCTCTACTAAAAAATACAAAAACTAGCGGGGCGTGGTGGCCGGCGCCTGTCGTCCCAGCTACTCGGGAGGCTGAGGCAGGAGAATGGTGTGAACCCAGGAGGCAGAGCTTGCAGTGAGCTGAGATCCGGCCACTGTACTCCAGCCTGGGTGACAGCGAGACTCCATCTCAGAAAAAAAAAAAAAAAAAAAAAGAAATTAAAAACATGGTTTGGGTTTTTGTTTTTGTTTTTGTTTTTGTTTTTTTTCCTTTGAGACAGGGTCTCACCCTGTAGCCCAAGCTAAAGAACAGTGGCACAATTTCAGCTCACTGCAGCCTTCACCTGCCTGAGTCAAGTGACCTTCCCACCACAGTCCCCCAAGCAGCTGGGAGTATAGGCACGTGCCACCATGCCTGGTTAATTTGTTTGTAGATACAGGGTTTTACCATGTTGGCCAGACTGGTCTTGAACTCCTGACGTCAGCTGATCCACTCGCCTGGGCCTCCAAAAGTGCTGGGATTACTGGCATGAGCCACCGTGCCCAGTCAATTTAGGGATTTTTCTACCTGAGAGTACATGGCTCTGTGGTAGCCAGGAAGCTAAAACCTAGTATCTATGCTCAGGGCTCCAGTGATCCGGAGATCTAGAATAATCCTGGGAAAAGAGCCCTTACTCTCAGCAAAGTCAGTATTCCCCATGTCCTACTGGAAGAGAGAGAGCACACTTTGAGGTCCTTGTAAAACCATTTAGTCCCAAACTCAGCTTGAGTCACAGGTGGTTGTCACTGGCTGGATTCAGCCAGTGACAGCACCTGAAGAAATCACTCAGATGACAGCTGATCACTTACTGTGTGACCTTAGGCAAGTCACCTCCCCTCTCCCTCTCAAGCCTCAGTTTCCTCCACTGGAAAATGAGAAGGCTGACTGACCCTGTCCTAGCCCTAACCAATGTCCCATTTTAGTTGGGTCTTGTGAGATGATAGAGGGGCATCGCTTACTGACATCCCTTCCCGTGCCCACCGTGGGCACAAAGCTCCCTCCAATGTGAGGGAAGTGAAGAGCCCTCAACTGAACTGTCCTTCAGAAAAAACGATTCTTTGTTGGTCTCAGGGCTCCGGCCACCAGCACTTTCAATAAATGCTTCTCCTCTTCATCCCTTCTCCCTGGCCTGGAGTGCTTCTCGAGAATCTAAGGCTGACAGAAAGCCCAGCTATACATGGAGGATTCACTTTAGCATCATCTTTTCACGGTCACGATATATTATCCCATGAGAATGGTTAGGCAAATAAATTTTTTAAATGCATTGGGAGTTTGGGGGTAGTGAAGAAGGACTAAAATTATAAAATAAACATATGAAAAATATGTCTATAAAATTATGAAATAAACAAATGAAATTAACACTTCATTTTTGGGGGAACGGAGTCTCCGTTGCCCAGGCTGGAGTGCAGTGGCATGATCTCGGCTCACTGCAACCTCCGCCTCCTGGGTTCAAGCGATTCTCCTGTCTCAGCATCCAGAGTAGCTGGGATTACAGGCACCTGCCACCACGCCCGGCTAATTTTTAAAAAATATTTTTAGTAGAAACACTCACTATGTTGGCCAGGCTGGGCTTGAACTCCTGACCTCAGGTGATCCACCCACCTCAACCTCCCAAAATGCTGGGATTAAAGGTGAGCCACTGTGCCAGGCTGCAACTGACACTTCAAATCATGACTACCCACGTTTTGAATGCCTAACTTCATTCAGTAGTTAGTAAAGGAACCTGAATCTTCTAAGGTTCAAAAGCTACTTCCTAAAACCTAAGGAAAATAAACCTTAATTCCAAAAGTAAACTCTGGAGTTTGACACCAGAGGAGCAGAGTTTTCTGAATGCAAAAGGACACTTCTGAAGGGCTGGGGCACTGATCAGCATTCTAAAGGCCGTGATAATTGACCGAAGGCTGTGGCAGAGAAGGACAACATTCCAGGAAAAGGGTGTCCTTCCTTCCTAGGGAAGCTCTTAGATCACTTCCCTATTCACATCCTTCTCCTCCCCCATGCCTCCAAGACAAACTGACTCAGACCTTTTTTTTTTTTTTTGAGAAGGAGTTTTGCTATGTCGCCAGGCTGGAGTGCAAAGGCACAATCTCGGCTCATTGCAACCTCTGACTCTCTGGTTCAAGCAATTCTCCTGCCTCATCACCTGCCTCATCACCGTGTTGCCCAGGCTGTTTTCGAACTCCTGAGCTCAGGCAATCAGTCCGCCTTGGCCTCCAAAAGTGCTAGGATTACAGGTGTGAGCCAACACCCCTGGCCTAGGTGATCCTCCTGCCTCAGCCTCCCGAGTGGCTGGGATTACAGGCGCCCACCACCACGCCCAGGTAATTTTTTGTATTTTTTGTAGAGACGGGGTTTACACCATGTTGCCCAAGCAGCTGTTCTGAGCTCACTCTATCTGCCCACCTCGGCTTCCCAAAGTGCTGGGATTACAGGTGTGAGCCACTGCGCCTGGCCCTTCTTCATTACTTAAAAAATACACTAGGCTGGGCATGGTGGCTCACGCCTGTAATCCCAGCACTTTGCAAGGCCAGGGCGGGCAGACCACGAGCTTAGGAGATCGAGACCATCCTGGCTAACACGGTGAAACCCCGTCTCTACCAAAAATACAAAAAATTGGCCGGGCGTGGTGGCGGGCACCTGTAGTCCCAGCTGCTCTGGAGGCTGAGACAGGAGAATGGCATGAACTCACTCGGAGCTTGCAGTGAGCCGAGATCGCGTCATTGTACTCCAGCCTGGGTGACGAGCGACACTCTGTCTCAAAAAAAAAAAAAAAAAACACTAGTAGCCTCAAAAAAATGTTAAGGCCCCAGCCTCTGAAGCTTTTGATATGTTTACTTCCATCCATCAGAAATTGTTGGATCACAACCATATTAGAAGCAATCTAGTTTATGTGTCCAGGCGATACCCATACCACATATCACACAGTCTAGGCTGTGACCTATGAAGAAAACTCAGGTCTCGGATCTGATACCTTGGGAACCTTCTCCAAATAGGAGGTCTCTGGCAACAGTGGAAATGGCAGCGTCCACGGGGATTTTGTTACATTGATTATTCTAGGCTAGGGAACTTGTTCATTAAGGCAGCTCACAGACCTGTGACTGATGTGTAACCTCTCTACAGAATGCCACAGGAGACGTTACTGCAAGCAAGCAAGCAAAAGCGCGTGCGCGTCCACACACACACACACACACACACACACACACACACACCCTGACAAAGGGAGGGGATGCGCAACTCCTGTGAGACAAAGGGGACTGAGCCAGCAATGTTTACACTCAGAAGTTGGTCCACCTGGATTTTGTGGGGAAACCCAATTTGACATAGAAACATAATGAAATACAGTGGAAAAAAAATACTATAGTCAGAACCACCTGAGTTTAAATCCTAGTTCCACCCCTCACCCACTATGTAAACTTAGATAGGTTACTTAATCCCCCAAACCTGTTTACTCATCTGATTATGGTCATAAAACCTATGTCTGTGGAATCATTGTAAAAATGGGAAAATGTCAAGCATGCAGAGTGTGGAGATGATATTTATTATTATTATTATTACTTTTGAGACAGAGCCTTGCTGTCGCCCAGGATGGACTGCAGTGGTGCAATCTCAGCTCACTGCAACCTCCACCTCCCAGGTTCAAGCTATTCTCCTGCCTCAGGCTCCTGAGTAGCTGGGATTACAGGTGGCCGCCACCATGACCAGCTAATTTTTGTATATTTAGTAGAGATGGGTTTCGCCATGTTACCAAGGCTGGTCTCAAACTCCTGACCTCAAGTGATCTGCCTGCCTCGGCCTCCCAAAGTGCTGAGATTACAGGTGTGAGAAACTGCGCCTGGCTGGTATTTATTATTATTTTAAAAGACATTTACTGGTATAATATTTTGGGGGCAATTTGGTATAGTGATGTAATAGTAATATAATCAAAACTTAAAACAAATGGAACTATCCTTGGATACATGGACAGATTTTATTTGTAAGAGTATGTTCTACTGAATGCAAACTATTGAAAATAACCTAAATGCCCAAATGTAGAGAAGTGGATCAATGTTGTACACCCACACAATGGAATATTATGTAGTTCCTTCTTAAGCATGATGAAAAATATTCTCTGTATGACTCTAAATGCTGTTATCAGTTACAAAACATCGTATGCAGTATAAATCCTAATTCTGAAAAGTCAGGTTTATACAAATGCAAGAAAAAAGTCTAAAATAATAAATTCAGTTAACAGTGATTGCTTTTGAATGATGGAAATATAGGAGTTTTCCTTTTCCTCTTTACAAGTCTGTATTTTTTGAATTTTGAAAGATGAACCCAGATTACCTAACAAAACACCATTTATTTATTTATTTATGTATTTATTTTTGAGACGGAGTTTCGCTCTTTCACCCAGGCTAGAGTGAAGTGGTGCGATCTTGGCTTACTGCAACTTCTGCCTCCCGGGTTCAAGTGATTCTCCTGCTTCAGCCTCCCAAGTAGATGGGATTATAGGTGCGTGCCACCACACCTGGCTAATTTTTGTATTTTTAGTAGAGACAGGGTTTCGCCATGTTGGCCAGTGCTGGGATTACAGGAGTGAGCCACCGCGCCCGGTCTAAACGCGAATGTTTTTAAAACAGTGATAAAGATATACTTGCTGACTTTCTAGAACTTCGCTCTAGTGGAGTAAACAGACACATATTAAAAACTCCACATAATTGAGGCAGAGTAAAGTATGTGTTAGAATGAAAATTAAAAAGAGGCCAGGTGTGGTGGCTCACACCTGTAATCCCAGCATTTTGGGAAGCTGAGGCAGGTCAGGAGTTCGAGATCAGCCTGGCCAACATGGCAAAAATCTGTCTCTACAAAACATACAAAAATTAGCTGGGCATGGTGGTGGATGCCTGTAATCCCAGCTTCTTGGGAGGCTGAGGCAGAAGAATTGCTGGAACTTGGGAGGCAGAGGTTGCAGTGAGCCAAGATCACGCCACTGCACTCCAGCCTGGATGACAGAGTGAGACTACATCTCAAAAGGGCATAGTGGTTTATGTCTGCAATCCCAACACTTTAGGAAGCTAAGGCCGGCAGATCGCTTGAGCCCAGGAGGTCGAGGCAGCAGTGAGCCATGATCACTCCACTGCATTCCAGCCTGGGCAACAGAGTGAGACTATGTCTCAGGAAAAAAAAGGGGGAGGGGAGGGGAGGTGGCCCTTAAGTTAAGCCTTAATCTAAACCCAAACTTAAATTAAGATTTGAGTAGGAATTTTTTTTTTTTTTTTTGGAGATGGAGATGGAGTCTGGCTCTGTCTCCCAGCCTGGAGTGCAGTGGCCGGATCTCAGCTCACTGCAAGCTCCGCCTCCCGGGTTCCCGCCATTCTCCTGCCTCAGCCTCCCGAGTAGCTGGGGCTATCGGCGCCCGCCACGTCGCCGGGCTAGTTTTTTGTATTTTTTAGTAGAGACGGGGTTTCACCGTGTTAGCCAGGATGGTCTCGATCTCCTGACCTCGTGATCCGCCCGTCTCGGCCTCCCAAAGTGCTGGGATTACAGGCTTGAGCCACCGTGCCCAGCCGAGTAGGAATTATAAAAAGTGAAAAGGAAGAAAAGGACAGGAGCAGACATTTCCAGCTAAGGGACGAGGATACACAATGTATAAAGTATACGTTGTATTTATAGAAAAAGGAAGAGATTTGCTTGACTAGATGAATGAATAAATGAATGAGTGTGTGAAAAAAAACCAGTGAATGAATGGACCATTAGCCAGAGGCTAGTTTTTGATCCTAGACAAATGTGAGGAAGGCCTAAGCTGTGAATTCAATGTTCACTGTTGGTTAACTTTTACAAACCTCAGTGTTGCTGTTTCTGACCTCTTTCCCTGCCCAACCTCTTTGCGGAACTCCTTGACCCTCTCACCCACTTCAGGCTCCATGTGTCTCCATGTCCAGGGCCTGGGAACACAAATGGCACAGCCCCCGCCCCACCATCCTCCTCCTTTTACACAACCCATCCCGGGAGGCTCAGCCACACCACAGCAAGTGAACGAGAAGAGGGCGTGGAGTTTCAAGCTCTGCCAGGGTGGATCTTTCCCAGTGCCTGAAACCAACTACACGGACCCCTCACCCCACAGCCCCTAGTTTGCAGGGCACAAATGCTTTACATGAAGGCAGTGGATACCTCGTTTGGCAAGTGGAAAGGCGAGAACTGTGTGAGCCAAGAAACAGGAGAAGGGAGGGAACTCTGAGGGTAGAAGTTCAATGTCTCTTGGTGCCACACTGGCAATGCTAAGAGGCAACAGGCCCACTATCGGGGAGGAGGGGTTCGGGCAACTGGCCCTGCTACTTGGCTGCCACCAGCTGGAAGTCAGAGCAAATCCCAAGGTAAGAAGTGGCCCAGACTCCAGTAGGCTTCTCCTAGGAGGAAACAGTTTGGGATTTAGCCCAGGCCTTTCAGATCCAGGTAGGGCAGTTAGCTTTCAGCTTAATTATTATTATTATTTTTTTTTTTTGAGGCGGAGTCTCGCTCTGTCACCCAGGCTGGAGTGCTGTGGCTGGATCTCAGCTCACTGCAAGCTCCGCCTCCTGGGTTCACGCCATTCTCCTGCCTCAGCCTCCCAGGTAGCTGGGACTACAGGCGCCGCCACCTCGCCCGGCTAGTTTTTTGTAGTTTTTAGTAGAGACGGGGTTTCACCGTGTTAGCCAGGATGGTCTCGATCTCCTGACCTCGTGATCCGCCCGTCTCGGCCTCCCAAAGTGCTGGGATTACAGGCTTGAGCCACCGCGCCCGGCCCTCAGCTTAATTATTTAGGGTGCAGTGGGGCTGGGGAGTAGGGCAGGCGGGGAGAAGGGATTGCCTGCAATTTGGTGAAAGAGCCAGGCCCAGGAGAAAGGCCTAGGCTGCCCCATTCAGGAGCCCAGGAGAATGAGAGCAGCTGGACTTCCCCGGTCAGCAGGGAAACAGTTGTCTCATTTCCAAGCCTCAGGGAAGGAAGAGGCAAAGGTGGTGTCTACAGGGTGAGCTGGAGCCCCCAGTGGCCCTGGAGGAACAGGCATTGTGAAAACAGGACCAGCTGCTGGTCAGGCTCTCTGACCCCAGACCTCGCCCTCTGGGATAATGACTCCCCAGGACTCACTTCTCCCAGGGCCATCCATCACCGCCCAGACACAAGCCATCACTCACTGCTTCTGCCTGGCCAGGAGCTAACATCCCTCCGTGCTGGGGCCACAGGCTCCCAAAGAATCCCTGACACTGTCTCTCCAATTCCTGCTGACCTGACTCCAGGTAGTCACAGAAACCAGGTGATGGAAACCCTGACAGAGTCTTTGTTTGGAATCCCTCCCTTCCCCCACTGGCAGCAAGATCTCTGGACAGCCATTTGTTCTTCCCTGAGAAATTCCTCCTCCCTGACTTCAGGGAGCGGGCCTGGCAGAGCCAGAGTGGAAAATCAGTGAAGCTAATGGTGTAGCAATGCAGAAGCTGGAGCCAAGAACACAGCCTCGGAGCGGCTCTGCTGGGCTCGCCCCAGCTTGGTCAAGAGGGCCACGTGAGCGTCCTCACATTCTCTCACAGGCCGAGGGCTGGGTCCTCCCTCTCCAGCTCTGAACACTTGCAAACACCCCTTCCAGGCACTGGAGCCACCTCTCCAGGGGAAGCAGGACAGAGCTGATACTCTGGGGAAACCTGTTATGAGCTTAGCACCTTGCAGATTTCTAGAGGCCTAAATCCTCCACCCTTGTTCTCAAGTGGGTCATCTGACATCACCTTTTGCTCCATGGAATTCCACTAGCCTCCTGGCAGGGGATGAAGAAACTCCTCTTGCCATCCAGTGTGAATGAGAAGCAAACAAGTTCTTCTCATCAGAAGAAATTATGCTGGAGATGGGGTGGGAGTAGGGGAGGGTCCTGCCTGTGTCCCGAGGCAGCCTTAGGACACTGGACCACAGTCCAGTGTAGATGCTAGACTACAGGTCTGGTAGGGGAACAGAGGATGTCCCACTACCAAACCTGTAATACCTATCTGAGACTCTCCCTGCAGCCATGCTGAAATGCACACCCCTTTGGGCCAAAGGCAGCTGGACATGCCCAGGGATGGAGAAGCTGCAAGGGTCCTATGATTTGAGGCTAGGCAACAGCTCTAGACAACACACAGCCTCTCCCCCATAGGTGCAGGTTTCTTCAAAACACAGAGACAAAGCCCCGCTTTGTGGTGCACACAGGGCATCCAGGGGGCTTGAGGCCAGAATGGAAATGTGCGGTTTTTCCATTAAGCGCAACATCTCCCGCCTCTAACAGGCCACCAGACTCCTTCAAATCTGGGTGGGTGGGAGGAGCTGTAAAACTCAGCCCATTAAATCGCTTATGAGCTGCAGGTTTTCTGAGCACGGAGGCAAAAGCAGGGGGCCTGGGGCGTTTAACCCACAGTACTGTTGAAAAGGGAGCTGGAACCCCACCCCAACTGCCAGCAGTGGCCTTGCAGTGTGGCACTCACTCACTGGCTTTCCCCACCAAGACTTGACTTACTGCAAAACACAGACAAATGCACCCTCCACAAGCTCAGAATGTTGGTTCTTATCATCTGAAACCGACTTCAGTCTTTCCAAACAACTCCCTCACCACTCTCAAAGCCTGATCTAAAACAAGCTGAGGCTCTGTAAGATCCCAAACCAAAGGAGGGGAAGGAGAGGGAGAGGGGAGGGAGGCTGGTTTTCCTGGAACCCTTATTAAATCAACTTTCCAAGGACAGCCAGAAACTCCAGGCCTTCCCCAATCCCTCAGGAGCACTTGCAGACTGAGGGGTGTTGGCACTGCGCTCAGTGGGGAGGGGCTCCCAACACACACACACACACACACACACACACACAAAATTAAAATCACAGCAAGGCCATTCAAATGGGGAAAACTCACGTGTGAACAGGGTTTTGGGTGGTTTGTTCTCACCTTTTGGACAGAGCCCTTAATACACAGATTATAATGTGTTTTTTCTTTTTTTAAAGACAGGGTCTCCTTCTGACACCCAGGCTGGAGTGCAGTGGCTTGATTATAGCCTCAACTCCTGGGCTCAAGCAATTCTCCCATCTCAGCCTCCTGAACAGCTAGGACTGCCGATGTGTGCCACGTTACCCAGCTAATTTTTAAAATTTTTAGAGATGGGGTCTTGCTGTGTTGCCCAGGCTGGTCTGGAACTCCCCAGCTCATGTAATCCTTCTGCATCAGCCTCCCATAGTGCTGGGATTACAGGTGTGAGCCACTGTGCTAGGCCTAAGATTTTTTTAAAGACAATAGCAGCATTGGTCAGGCATGGTGGCTCACAGCTGTAATCCCAGCACTGTGGGAAGCTGAGGTGGGTGGATCATGAGGTCAGAAGATCGAGACCATCCTAGCCACCATGGTGAAACCCCGTCTCTACTAAATATACAAAAAAAAAACTAGCTGGGCATGGTGGCACATGCCTGTAATCTCAGCTACTTGGGAGGCTGAGGCAGAAGAATCGCTTGAATACAGGAGGTGGAGGTTGCGGTGAGCTGAGAATGTGCCACTGCACTCCAGCCGGGCAACAGAGTGAGACTCCGTCTCAAATAAATAAATAAATATTTAAAAATAGCAGCATTATTATTTAATAATCAGCAGGCCCAAGACTACATAATATACTTACGAAGTTCCTTACGGCTTACAAAGCATGAAGCCACATCTCCCCTTAGAACGTCCTGGCCACAGCAGTTCTCTGTTCTGTCACAAAGCTCATGAGAGACAGGCTATGTGAAAGCAACACACTCACACTGAGATGGGGTTTACTCCACCAAATGGAGACCTGGGGCTTGTTCTCCAAGTGCAGCGGCTTTCCTTTGCTGTGTCCCATGAAACAACATGCTCCTCGCCATGTGCTGTCTCCCCTGGAGGCCCAAGAAAAGGGACCTACAACTGCCATTCAGTGCTCACGGCCTAGGACCAGGCAGGATCCCATGAGCTCCGCAGACATACTCGTACAGCATTTACAAAGACTTTATGAGTACACATTCGTTATCAATATATTTTATAAAAGGGCACAAAGAGGAACTTTCCCAAGAGCCAACAGTCAGTAAGGTGTGGAGCCAAAATCAAAACCAGGGCAGTCCAAGGAAAATGTGTGCCCACAAAGGCTTGCACATGAAGGTTCACAGCAGTTTTATTAATAGCCCAAACTGTTAACCCAAATACAGGTGACCCAACAAATATGGGATGGACTGCAAAGGGGCATGAGGAAAATGTTTCATCTCTTGATTGGGGTAATAGTTACACGGGGTGTAGACATTTATCAAAACACATCAAACTATGCACTTAAAACAGTTGTATTTTGGCCGGGCGCAGTGGCTCAAACCTGTAATCCCAGCACTTTGGGAGGCCGAGACGGGCGGATCACGAGGTCAGGAGATCGAGACCATCCTGGCTAACA
>NW_012118710.1:4369317-4374064 GCF_000951035.1 Colobus angolensis palliatus | reverse complement strand
TCTGCCTCCCAAGGTACTGGGATTACAGGTGGGAGCCACTGTGCCTTTGCCAGTTAAGTTGATTTTTAAAAAATGGTCATTTAATGTCAGTCTTCCTGGGTACATGGCCTCCTAAGAGCCCCATCCACCTCTCTTCCTCCCTTTCTTCTGTTCACAGGGCCAGTACTTTGTGCTTATCAAGATCTTCAGCCACCAGGTTCCAGCCTCCACCCTGCCCCAGCAGCTTCCGTGACACCGCCCTCCTCTACTAGCACCCTCACTCTGGTCCTAAAGTTCCTTGTACTCATCCCGTCGGGCTGGCTCACAAGCGGCCAGGCCCCAGACCCGTATCTCCCTTCTTGGGCTGCAAAAAAAAGAAAGTACTTTAGGATCCATCATAAATTCACATTCTCAAACCTCAATCAGGTCCTCGTTGCACTTCGACTCCTTTATTGCTGTCTACAATTGGCGGATTCAAATCTCAACTCCCCTCAAACCTCCCTTCACACTCTCATCTTAGTCTCCAGTTGCCCAGAGTTGACACCCAACCTACTTAAACCCACAGATGCTATTGCTGTAGTGTCTTTACTACTTTTTCCTTCCTTTATCATTTCCCAGTCCCCATCCTGGTCAGTACCTGCACTTCCTCTAGCCAGAAACTCAAAATAACCTTCAACCTCCTCCTTCTGGCAGCAGCGGTGGCAGCAATAACAACTACTAACACCTTACATGGAAGTGCTTCATCTGGATTATCCCACTTAACCCTTTATTATTTATCTCCGTTTTACAGATGAGCAAACTGCGGCGTACCATGTTTGAGTAGTTTGTTGAAGTAAATAATGCAGCTATCAAGTGGCAGAGCAGGGTGCAAACACAGGTGCACCTCACTCTTTCCCCCAGCCATCCACACTGAGCTGCCAAATTAACTTTCTGAAAGCCGATTGTGACATTACTTGCTCAAAACTTTTCAAGTGGCCGGGCGCGGTGGCTCAAGCCTGTAATCCCAGCACTTTGGGAGGCCGAGATGGGCGGATCACGAGGTCAGGAGATGGAGACCATCCTAACAGGGTGAAACCCCGTCTCTACTAAAAAAATACAAAAAACTAGCCGGGCGAGGTAGCGGGCGCCTGTAGTCCCAGCTACTCGGGAGGCTGAGGCAGGAGAATGGCGTGAACCCGGGAGGCGGAGCTTGCAGTGAGCTGAGATCCGGCCACTGCACTCCAGCCTGGGCGACAGAGCGAGACTTCGTCTAAAAAAAAAAAAAAAAAACTTTTCAAGTTTCCCAACATCTACCCATTTAAGTCTAGTTTTCTTTTCTTTTTCTTTTTTTTTTGTGAGACAGAGTCTCACTCTGTCACCCAGGCTGAAGTGAAGTGGCATGATCATGGCTCACTGCAACCTCCACCTCCCAGGTTCAAGTGATCTTCCCACCTCAGCCTCCCTAGTAGCTGGACTACAGGCATATGCCACCACGTCTGGCTAATTTTCCTATTTTTTGTAGACACAGGGTCTCACTATGTTGCCCAGGTTGGTCTCAAACTTCTTGGCTCAAGCAATCCTCCTGCCTTGGCTTCCCAAAGTGTTGGGATTACCAGCATAATCCACACCTGGCCTAAGTATAGTTTTCTTCTTTTTTTTTTTTTGAGACAGTCTTGCTCTGCTGCCCAGGTTGGAGTGCAGTGGCGCGATCTTGGCTCACTGCAAGCTCCAGCTCCCAGGTTCATGCCATTCTCCTGCCTCAGCCTCCCAAATGGCTGGGACTACAGGTGCCTGCCACCACACCTGGCTAATTTTTTTGTATTTTTACTTGAGACGGCGTTTCACTGTGTTAGGCAGGATGGTCTGGAACTCCTGACCTTATGATCCACCTGCCTCAGGCTCCCAAAGTGCTGGGATTACAGGCGTGAGCCACCGCGCCTAGCCCTAAATACAGTTTTCTTGGCAGGGCATTAAGCTTTCCATATGCTAACTCAATCCAATTTTTCCAAGTGTTGCTTCCCAACTATCTACTCATCAGGCAAACAGTTCTCCATAAACCATATACATGCTGCCTCTGAATACTCATGCTGTTCAACCTGGAGGGCCCTTCATTTTCCCCTTCTGAACTCAAGCCCATCTCAGGTGCTCTCTGTTCCCCACTTCCTCCGCATTCCCATAACCTTTGGTTGTAATTTCACTGGGTGGTTTAAACACAGTCCGTCTTGTGCTACTTATCCCTGTACTTGCCCATCCCCTCCTGACCATAAACTTCCTGTGGGCAGACACAGTCTCTCCCACTTTGGGTCTCCACTGTGCTTCCAGTTCAGACCTTGCCTTCAGTTCTGTTACTGACAGCAACATGAATATGCCTGCTCTAGACACTGTATCTTCTAAAGTCTCACACAACTTTCCCTGTTCATTCCCAACTCCATCCAGGGGACACATATTCTCACCCATAACTCATCATTCAAATAGGTCCCTGGCCAGCTGAGTGGCAGCCTTTTGAACACAGCCACCCCATCACGTGCACCTCCAACCTTTCACCCACTGTGTCAACCTTCTCTGTGTGACCAGCCACTGAGTCACAAACCACATTATCCTCTGGTGGCAGAAATGCCCATACATTAGTTTTCAAAGTCCCTCGAAAGCCACCAGGTATGCTGTACCTGCAATCTCCCAAGAGGCCTTTTCACAGCTCAAACAGATCCCAAGAATGGTCGGTTAAGTCCTTCCTGTTACCAATGATGGCTCTGAATTTCCAACACGCCACAGGTCTCCATGCTCCTTCATGCTTCCTGGGTCTCAATCACTTCAAAACTCCTCAAACACTACCTATCCAAAGCAAACCACTTGGCAGGCCCCCAGACAGGACCTGTGAGACACAATCAAGGATAGAAAAACGCAGGCATGGAGCCATGACTGCTGACCCTTGTAGAAGATGTGCCTTTTTTTCACCCAGGTTGGAGCGCAGTAGTGCAATCATAGCTCACCGCAGCCTCAACTCAGGATCACGCAATCTTCCCGTTTCAGCCTCCTAAGTAGCAAGTAGCTGGGACTAGCAGCGTGCACCACCACACCCAGTTAATTTCCTTTTTTTTTGTAGAGATGGGGTCTCGCTATATTGCCTAGGCTGATCTTGAACTCCTGGCCTCAAGTGATCCTCTTGCCTTAGCCTCCCAAAGTGCTGGGGTTACATGTGTGACCCACCATGCCTGGCGAAGATGTGGCTCTGGAACAATTTTCTAGAAGCCAGAAGTCTTTAGCAAGCTCTCACCTCCTACAACATCCCCTGTACTCCGACCCAAGTTCTACATCCAAATTCAAAGGTCATTCTCTCCCCACAGCACCATCAGCTGCATTTTATACATCACCTAGGTTAAAGTGTGACACTAGGGTCCTAATCAGATATTCTTTCTTCAGAAAGAGAAAAGCATAAATTAACTCCCACAAACATGTCAACTCAGATAAATGGATGTCACCAGCCTTCACGACCCCAACCTCTGATGAAGTCAGTTATGTTTATAACCAGACCAGAACCAACCCAGGTTATCTTGAGAGTTTCTCCTGCAGGAAGGGAGTTATTTGCTCCACCTGGGAAGGAGCCTTCCCTGTTGACCACATTACCTGCAATCATATCACCTCCATCCCAGCCCATCCTGTTCTCCAGGCCCAGGAGTCCAGGCTGCCCCCAGCCAGTACCTTACCTTGTTCAGGCAAGGTCGGGGACGGCCTAGCAGTACACAGCGTGGCTGTGACCAGCACAGCCCAGAAGAGGAGGCACTTCCAGCTCCACATCCCAGTTCTGCACTTAGAGGTTGGTGACAAGTTTCCACACCTCCATGGATACTCCACCGTGAGCTCAATCCTCCTTTTCAAACTGACCCTGGGGAAAGAAAAAAAACCCCAAAAGTTAGGAGGGTCCAGGTAGGGGAGGGGCAAGGAGAAACAGAAGGTAAAGCATGCCACGTGGTGGCTGCTTAAAGCATGGACTTACTAAGGCGTTCAGAAAAAAACTGTGAATCTGGCCGGGCGCGGTGGCTCAAGCCTGTAATCCCAGCACTTTGGGAGGCTGAGACAGGAGCAGCACTTGAGGCCAGGAGTTTGAGACCAGCCTGGCCAATGAAGTGAGACTCCATCTCTATTAAAAACACATTATTGGCCGGGCGCGGTGGCTCAAGCCTGTAATCCCAGCACTTTGGGAGGCTGAGACGGGCGGACCACGAGGTCAGGAGATCGAGACCATCCTGGCTAACATGGTGAAACCCCGTCTCTACTAAAAATACAAAAAACGAGCCGGGCAAGGTGGCGGACACCTGTAGTCCCAGCTACTCGGGAGGCTGAGGCAGGAGAATGGCGTAAACCCGGGAGGCGGAGCTTGCAGTGAGCTGAGATCCGGCCACTGCACTCCAGCCTGGGCGATAGAGCAAGACTCCGTCTCAAAAAAAAAAAAAAAAAGAAAAACTGTGAATCTACCCCAACAATGAATTAGATTATCAGTCCTGGCTGGGTGCGGTGGTGCATCCCGCAATCCCAGCACTTTGGGAGGCTGAGACAGGAGCATCACTTGAGGCCAGGAGTTTGAGACCAGCCTGGCCATGGTGAAACCCCATCTCTACTAAAAATACAAAAATTAGCTGGGCGTGGTGGTGCACACCTGTAAGAGGCTGAGACAGGAGAACTGCTTGAACTCAGGAGGCAGAGGCTGTAGTGTGCCGAGATAGCGACACTGCACTCCAGCCTAGGTGACAGAGTGAGACTCTGTCTCAAAAAATTAAAAAGAAGGCCGGGT
>NW_012118710.1:4365292-4369000 GCF_000951035.1 Colobus angolensis palliatus | reverse complement strand
GGGAGGCGGAGCTTGCAGTGAGCTGAGATCCGGCCACTGCACTCCAGCCTGGGTGACAGAGCGAGACTCTGTCTGGGAAAAAAAAAAAAATTAAAATTTAAAAAAGACCACTCCATCTAGGGCCAACCAGTCCCTCTGGTGAGAAATGAGGGGCAATGAAGAATCATGGAACAAGCTAAGGACTAGCAAATGGAAGCCAAGTACAGAGATAACTAGTTAGTAGCTGCTGGACTCGATGCTCAACTCCCTGACTTATGCAATGAAGCAGCTGAAATAAATGACCTCCTGGGTACTTTCTTTTTGTCTCTAAAATTGTATGAATCACATCCATAGTTCTACCAGCCTCCCTTGCAGAGGGAGCTACTTACAAAGAGCCTAAGAGTGTGGAGCCAGGAGGGATCCAGTTCTCCCTGATGCTGGAAGGTGACAAGTGACGTCTGACAGATATGAGTCCAGAAGTTGCGGGGGGCAAAGGGTCCTAGGAGGTCCCACCGCAGAATCAAGGGCTGTTGCAAGCCCTGAGTCGAAGATGGCTCACACTGGCCCCAGTTAAAAGAAGAGAATCTGCAGCCCTTTACCCTTCTCAGGTCTGGAGGGGTAAAATTTAAAACTCCCCAGGGTCTTAAAGAACGGATCATAGCTGTTAACATTTACCAAGTGACAAGACTTTCTGGGCACTGTCAGGGCTACGTGGGGGTGACCATCTCTATCTTCCAGGTGGCTTCTGTCCTAAATGCTCCAGGGAGCCATCCAAGTTATTCAGAGAATCTACTTCCCCGGAACATGCCCTAATGTGGTACTTCAGCCCTGCCTCCCCTGAGCCAGGCAGGGCCCCTTGCAAGTGAGTCAGTGCTGGCTGGCAAAAAAGCCCCTGGATTCTTGGCTTCATTCACATGTGCTTGGCCAGTGGGATACACATGCCACACCACTAGCTCGCTCCCAAGGCTCACTAAAATGTTTTAATGATTTCAAATCAAAAGAGAAGTAAACATGTCTCGAAATTTCATTTTTCTAAATTTACCAAAGGAATTAGAAAAGACAAAATGAGGCTGGGCGCGGTGGCTCACGCCTGTAATCCCAGCACTTTGGGAGGCCAAGGCGGGTGGATCACGAGGTCAGGAGATCAAGACCACCCCGGCTAACACGGTGAAACCCCATCTCTACTAAAAATACAAAAAATTAGCCAGGCGTGGCAGCGGGCGCCTGTAGTCCCAGCTGGTTGGGAGGCTGCGGCAGGTGAATGGCGTGAACCCGGGAGGCGGAGCTTGCAGTGAGCTGATAGCGCCACTGCACTCCAGTCTGGGCAACTGAGGGAGACTCCGTCTCAAAAAAAAAAAAAAAAGACAAAATGAAATGAATACTGAACACCCACTGTGTACCACGGATGCCCTAAGAAGAACTAATTTAGAACTATAAAACTTCATTTATTCCTCACTATAAATTTATGGGGGATAAGTTTCATTATTCCTTTTAAGCAATGGAGAAACTGAGGCTCAAAGCGGTTAAGTACTTTACCCAAGGAAATGTAGCTAGCATGTAATAGTGACTCAAGATTTTTGGATATTAGAGGACATGGTGGGAGGAAGTAAATAAGGGACTGATCAAGCCTGACTCCATCTGATGCAAACTCAATTTCTCCAAACCAAGTAGATACGGGCAAATCCAAGGTAACTCTGGTAACAAAAGAGCCTTGATTGTGGCCGGGCACGGTGGCTCAAGCCTGTAATCCCAGCACTTTGGGAGGCCGAGATGGGCGGATCACGAGGTCAGGAGATCGAGACCATCCTGGCTAACACGGTGAAACCCCGTCTCTACTAAAAAATACAAAAAACTAGCCGGGCGAGGTGGCGGGTGCCTGTAGTCCCAGCTACTCAGGAGGCTGAGGCAGGAGAATGGCATAAACCCGGGAGGCAGAGCTTGCAGTGAGCTGAGATCCGGCCACTGCACTCCAGCCTGGGCGACAGAGCGAGACTCCGTCTCAAAAAAAAAAAAAAAAAAAAGAGCCTTGATTTGCAGTTCCGTTGGTCAAAAGACCCTTGTGCCAGGGTGTGGTGGCTCACACCTATAATCCCAGGACTTTGGAAGGCTGAGGCGAGTTATCACCTGAGGTCGGGAGTTAAGACCAGACTGGCCAACATGGTGAAATTCCTCATCTACTAAATCTACAAAAATTAGCTGGGCGTGGTGGTGCACACCTGTAATCTCAGCTACTCAGGAGGCTAAGGCATGAGAATTGCTTGAATCTGAGAACTGCTTCAATCCGGGAGGTGGAGGTTGCAGTGAGCTGAGATTGTGTCACTGCACTCCAGCCTGGGTGACGGAGTGAGATCCTGTCTCAAAACCAACTAACTAAAAGAAAGACCCTTGGAAGCAGACCACAGATGGGCCATCTAGGACACTGCATGGGGCACATTCCCAGATCCGGGATAGAAGCAGTGCTTGCCAGAGGATACCCCTAAACCCATATTCCACATCTCACTACATCCCAAAGATATACTTGATGCAGGCCTGTCACCCAGAAATGCATACCTGACCAAGAAAACCCAGGTCCCATGGTAAATGCCAGAGTACTGAAAAAGTTCTCAGGTTCCAACGGGAAAGAGTGATGTCATGTTGAGATGGTTAAGCTTGCTTGGACTTGGCCACTCTGCCCCCAGAAAAACCTGCCACCTCCTCCCAGGTGTGGGCTGGCTGCAGACCGCCCTCTCTCAGCTCCCTGTTCAATGCACTGCAAATTCATCTGCCAGCTTCCCTCTTGTTCTTTCCCAAAAAAGGTGCAAAAAGTCTCTTCCTCTCCTACCCCTCTGGCCCTCAAGTTTGACATCTGTAAAACAAGGATGTTAAGAAAACCTGGCCTCCTGGCACCAACTCCTGGAATAAGAAGTGAGCATACACCCCATGCCACCCGCCTGCAAAAAACACAGTGACAGGCCACTAGTCCACATGCTGTCTGGACCCTGTCACCTCCTCCTTCACCTCAGTTTCTCATTCTACTAATTAATGAATTTTTCCAATCCCTTAGGAACAGTTTCCTTCCTTCACTGCTTGACAGATGTGACCTGCAGCCTTGCAGGTGTACACAGCAGCTTCCTCCAAGACCCTGCAGCTGGTTCCCCCCGCCCTGCCTCTCCAACATCAGCCAGGCTCCTGGGATTCACGCCTGCATGCAGAGGTCCTCGGTGGGGAGGAGAGAGGGGGCAGATCTCAGTTTCCCACTCGTCAGAAGGGGCTGAATTACTTGCCCTGCCTCCATCACAGGTGGTTATGAAGACTGAACGGGCTGCATGGGTGAAAGTGCCTGCTGTCTTCTCACTGGAGTACTGATCCAACATAAAGGGTGGACCATTGTCTGGTGAGACAGCAGGGGCTGGATGGACCACCGTGACCTTGCAGCTCTCCCACTTCTAAGAGAAAAGCCTTCTGTGAACGTCAGATCTCCTTGTCCAAAAATTATGTAAGGAAAACTATCTGATGAATTCATGGCCAAGTCTTTTTATTCTTTCTGAGACGGAGTGTTGCTCTATCACCCAAGCTAGAGTGCCGTGGCACGATCTCGACTCACTACAACCTCCATCCCCCAGACTCAAGTGATCCTCCCACCTCAGCCTCCCAAGCAGCTGGGCTAAGTTGCTGTATGTTTTTTAAAAATGGGGTCTCACCGGATGGGCACGGTGGCTCAAGCCTGTAATCCCAGCACTTTGGGAGGCC
>NW_012118710.1:4349616-4364442 GCF_000951035.1 Colobus angolensis palliatus | reverse complement strand
AAAAAAAAAAAAAAAAAAAAAATACCTGTTTCTTTCTTTTAACTTAATTTCCAATGTGGCTTCTAGAAAATCTGAAAGTACACATAGCTCATGTTATAATGTTATATTTCTTTCTTCCTTTCTTTTTTTCTTTGAGACGGAGTCTTGCTCTGTCATTCAGGCTGGAGTTGCGTGGCGCAATCTCGGCTGAACCTCTGCCTCCCGGGTTCAAACAATTCTTCTGCCTCCCAAGTAGCTGGGATTACAGACATGAGCCACCAAGCCTGGCTAATTTTTTTATTTTTGAGACAGGGTTTCACCATGTTGGCCACGCTGGTCTTGAACTCCTGACCTCAGGTGATCCACCCGCCTTGGCCTCCCAAAAGGCTGGGATCACAGGCATGAGCCACTGTGCCTGGCTTTGTTTTTTTTTTTTTTAAAACAGGGTCTTCCTCTGTCCCCCAGGCAGGAGTGCAGTGGTGCAATCACAGCTTATTGCAGCCTCTGCCTCCTAGGCTCAAGTGATCCTCCCACCTCAGCCTCCTGAACAGCTGGGACTACCAGAAAACATGAGCACACTCATCTAATTTGTGTATTTTTTGGTAGAGACAGGGTCTCACCATGTTGCCCAGGCTCATCTCCATCTCATGGGCTCAAGCAATCCGCCTGCCTTGGCCTCCCAAAGTACTGGGATTACAGGCATGAGCCACTTTGCCCAACTGTTCATGTTCTATTTCTTTTCTTTTCTTTTTTTTCTTTTTGAGACAGAGTCTTGCTCAGTCGCCCAGGCTGGAGTGCAGTGGCGCGATCTCGGCTCACTGCAAGCTCCACCTCCCGGGTTCACGCCATTCTCCTGCCTCAGCCTCCCAACCAGCTGGGACTACAGGCGCCCGCCGCCATGCCCAGCTAATTTTTTGTATTTTTAGTAGAGATGGGGTTTCACTGTGTTAGCCAGGATGGTCTCGATCTCCTGACCTCGTGATCCACCCGCCTTGGCCTCCCAAAGTGGTGGGATTACAGGCGTGAGCCACCGCGCACTGCCTCATGTTCTATTTCTATAGGGCACCACAGCTCGAAGCAACCTCCATGCCTCTGTGCAAGACTTTCTTCTTTGCCCTTCCTTGTTCTGCAACAGGCCAGGCCTTCCCTTTTCTCTGAACCCACCTTAAGAAGCTGTCTCTTCCATAAGACTCTCTTGGGCCTTCTAGCTGGAGGATTTCATTCCTCCAGATTCGCAAACCACATTACTGGCCCCTCTCACATGGCGCTTAGGTCATATTATATGATTGTTATTTATGTTCTTCATTCTCTTCTCTCCCCATGAAACTGCAGGCTCCTTCAGAGCAGGGTCTGTGCCTCCCTAACCTTTGCTAACACCCTCTGCACCTAGTATGTACACAGGAGATGCCAACAAGTTTGTTAACTGGATGAGTAAGTGAATGAAGGAAAAAACAGAGCTGATGAAAAGAAACTGATACAGATACTGATACTCCTCCAGAAAAAGAGGCTGAGAATATCAGAGAAAAGCAACTAGCTAGTATCCCTTGTTAACCAGCCAAACTCTGGTCCAAAGAGTACTGAGAAAATTTCTGGACAACTTGGTTCTTCAGAATTAAGGAAGTAATACCAAAACATTATTCCCTTCAGATGGGAATAAGACTTATTTCTTCCCCAAAGTGAGCATTCTCTACTCACATGTTGAGAGGGCAGGGGGCAAGTACTTAATAAATATATGGAGAAAGTTACTCAGCTCAGCTTGCAAAATTTTAGTTGGTCCAAGAGAAATGCTTATTTTTTGCGTCTCTGTTAAAAAAAAAAAAAGTGTCTACATGTCCTTCGAAGTAAAAGACATATAAAAAATTAGCAATAAGTGGCCAGGCACGGTGGCTCACACCTGTAATCCCAGCATTTTGGGAGGCCGAAGCCAGCGGATCGCTTGAGGTCAAGAGTTCAAGACCAGCCTGGCCAACACAACTGCTGCACATAATCTAGAAGACAGGATGTACTATGAGTGGAACCCCACCAAATTCTTGGGATAGTTCATCCAGGTGAGTGCTATTAAATGGGAGAGAGGGCCCTAAACACGGTTTCTTTCATTGCAGGGGAGAGAGAAATGGTGGTGGGGAGGGAATTTCTGTTTAAAGTAGATGCAACCTTAGGGGGAAAAACAAATATCCTAGCCCAAGTCTGACATTTCATCCTCTCTGGAAACACCAGAATCTTCTCTAAAGCTCTGCATCTGGACTCCCACCAGTCCCTGGTGCGTTCAGGCCTTTTACAAAGCTCTGGGGAAGACAAATGCAAGACACAAATTTCCCAGGAGGAAATTAAATTCATCAAGTGATGTGAGGTCCTTTCAGAAGAAGACATTTGAATCAATTCTAACGCCTTTTCCTCCAGCAGCAACAGGCTCAAACTTTGCTAGGGTGTTCTGTAACTAACAGCCATTTTGACAAAAGACACTTTAGAAACGGAGGCAAGAAAAAAGCCTTTGGAGAAGCTGGCTGCTAAACCCCCAAGTTCACACCAGCAAATCTCCCATTTTAGGAGTCTTGTTTCAGGTCAATATTGAAAACAAAGAGCACACCACTAAAAGCAAAACCCATGGATTTTCCTTGGTCTCTAAGGCTTGAGTCTGCCTACCGGGTGTCCAATTCAATTTTCTTGCCCTCTGGAGTCCACCAGGAATAAAGCTAGCCCAGCCTGAGGGATGCATCAACGTATCTAATCCTCTGCCCCTAGGGAGTGGGGGACACTTCGCCATTTCTTTCTGAGCCTTTGCTTCCCTGGCTATCAAAGGGCTACCTAATGGAACTTTCTAACATCCTCCATGGCCAGAGGTCAAGGAAAAGAAGCACCCTAAGATTGTTCAAGTGGTGCCCACTCTGGCCCGAATCCGTCTTGGGAAAAATACCTGGAAAATGAGCATTTCTGCAGGCATGTTTGGAAAAGCAGGCAGTGAAGTCCAAGTGGCTCTCAATCTGGATGAACCTCACTAAAAAGCTGACACTCAGCTATGACTAAGAGTAAATGCAACAGATACTTCAAGGAGCTTGTCACTGATGCAGTTCATAACCCTCCCAGCTGGAGTCAGGCCCCAGCAGCCTCCGGGTCCCCAAACACCCTGCACTCGGAAGGTCAGGGGCAGCCCCGCAGCTTCTCCTAACCCACTGGGGGTAGGATATGTAAACAAGTCATTAGGGAGGCAGGCCCTCGGCACAGACGGGACCGGACGGCAATAGCAGAGGCTGCTGAACCTCGGTCACCGAGAGGAAGGTGGATGACCCGGGCGTGGGGGTGATTAACCAGACCAAGGCGCGTCCCACGGGGCCCTGCTACTTCGCTTTTAAACAAGCCTCAGGGAGGAAACCGGGAGCCCGGGCCAAGGGAGGAAAATGGCCACTTTCTGCTAAACAGTCTCAAGGCTAGATAGTATTCCAAAAAAAGCCCTAGTCCGGAGGTGCAAAGGGTAGGGCACATCTGCGGAGGAAACAGTCACCTTAATTACCACGTCTAGAGAAAGTGCGATTTCATTACAGCCTCCAAAACTACCGCCCAAAGAAGGAAACCAGAGAAGTGTTTTCAATTTGAAAGAGGCTGGAAAGAAGAGGGTGAGAGAGACCGACTCTCTCCACCCTCCCGCAACTTTGGACCACAAGGCGCTTTCCTGCCTCAAAGACTATTACCAAACACAACTGGACAATCCAAACCCCCGCTTTCAAACCTGTAGCCGTTACTTAAACGGTAAAACGCCCCACTTTAGTTTCCGGGGGATGCGGCCCAAATCAGTCCTTAAAAACACACAGGGAGCGCCTCTGGCAGCAGTCGCCCACGCCCCCGGCCCTGCGCACCGGGCTCGCTCCGGGAGGGGCGCGTGACGCCACCGAGGGGCGGCCGAAAGGGGACCGCGGGCTCCGGGCAGGGCAGGCGCTCTCGCAGCTCCAGCTATAACACAAGGGAGAGAAAGCAACGCTTTGGTTCCAGAAACTTCCATCGTCAAGGCCAGTTCTGGCCAGACGCACAGCCAAAGAGCCCCCCTAGTCTAGCGGATGAACCGTTCGCGAATGCCACCCCCTAAAACCTGGGACCCATCTCCCAAGATGCCTCTTTTCTGCGCAATCCAGAAAGCACCCCGACCGCCGCCACCCACCAGCAGCGGCGAATAACTAACTTTGTGAGATCTTAGATCACTCGGGATCCAAGGGAACTTTCTTTTCTCAACGTCGCATCTCCAAGTCTCCAGAAATGTTAAGGAGGGAGGTGGTCAAGACAAGTTGAAGAATCCGAGTTTTAATTTGGGGGAGGGGGAGGGGAGGAAGAGGGAAGTTAATAACGCGGCTGCGGTGTACCCGTGTGGGGTGAAACGGAACCAGATGCGGCTGTTACATCTGGAAAATGGGGGTGGGGGAGGGCTGGGGGAGAAAGACATCGTGGTAATGTTTTTCAAACGGGTTGATAGCTTCTGGGACCAGAACAAGAAACACGCTTCACACCCCCGGCCCTCGCCCCACCACCACCAAAACAGTGTCTGGCTGCTTCATAGGGGGTGTGTGTTCTATATGAACCCCCATCACAAATTCCTCTGCAAACATGGGTCGTAGCCTCCCTTTTCTCCCAACCCCAAACATAACGGGAGGGGAAGCGGGGTGCAGAGGGGTCTGGGCCAAAGAAGCCTACGCATCGCTGCCGAGTGAACCGCACCGGACAAAAACCTCATCCCTTCCCCCACCTCCAGGAACCAGATTGGGACGGAACGGCCCTCCCGCCCCCTTCCCACACCTCGGCTTAACCACTGTGGGTCGTTCTCCCGTTCCCCAAACTTCCGACCCTTTCGGAGACCGTCCAAGTCATAAGCTCACCCCTTCTGGAAAGCGGAGTCGTTTTTCGCTCTCAGCTCAAGCAGATTCAGCCATTTGGTGACGACACCTCCTTAAAGCCTATTCCAAGAGAAGCTAACCTAGCCCTCCACGTCCTCTGCAGTTCATTCCCTACCCCATCCGCCCACAACCCGGACCCCAGGTTTTCCCAGGGGTGGAAAAGGACTGAGGAATGTCCTTAATTTTTAGCGTTGAGCCCAAAGCTACCTGCTGAATTGGGGGTGAATTCCCAAAAGAAGACCAAAAAGAGATGGAGTGGAATGCAACACACACACAACGCACCCCACCTCGCCGCCCACTCCCGCCCTCCTCCCCAGTCCAGGAAACCGCGGGCCTCGCCGCCTTCGCCCCGGGCCTGTCCTTCCCAGGACTCACCGAGGAGCCGCCGCCGCCTCGCCAGCTCCCGAGCGCGAGTTGGCGGAAAAGTTGGGCAGCGGGAAGAGCAGCGGGACGAGCGTAGGGAGGGGGTGCAGAAGGAGACGCGGGCGGAGGGAAGGGAGGAGAGACCCAACAGGGGCGCGGATCGCCCGGGAGGGAGCCGGGAGGTGGAGGCGGCGGGCGGCGAGCGGCGAGAAGCGCCGGTCCCGGCTGGGCTGCGGCGGGCAAAGCGCGCAGCCGGGAGGCTCCGGCGCCAGGGGCCAAAACCACCCCGGATCCGGGGACGCCGCGACTCTTACCTCGCTCGGCGTGGAGATTCCGCCTCGGGAGAGTCCGCCGTGGCTTGCGCGAGCGGGCGTGTGCCCGCGTCCCCGGCTCCGGCCCGCCGCCCCCGGGCTCTGTTCGGGTCCTGGCGGGGTCGCGAGAGCTCCGCGGCCGGCGCTCGACTCCCGGCGGCGCTCGGTGCTCGGCGCCTCCAGCCCGGGCGGGAACAATGGAGCCGGAGCTGGTGCCCCGGAGGCGGGGCGGGGGGAGGGCTCCCGTCCGCCGCCCGGGGTCTCCAGACCTTGTGCCCCTCTTCTCCAGAACGCGGCGGCGGCGTCTCACGCTCCTTGCAGACCGGGCTCCATCGCTCCGCGGAGGCCCCGGCGCCGCGGCGTGCCCGACTGCAGCAAGGGTACCGTGCGCCCTGTGGGGCGCCCCGAGCTCGGACCGGAGAAAAGTCCTCGGGTTCCGCGGCTTTTCGAGCAGCTGCGCGCTCGCGGCCGGGGAAGGCGAGGTCGCCGCAATGCGCTACGCGGAGTCTCGGTCCCGTCCGGACGTGGCCCTGCTGCCGGCACAGCCCGGGTTCCTCCGCGCCCTGCGGCTGCACCGGCGTCCCGGCTCCCGCTCACTGCCGCCCGCCGCCGAGGACGCCGCGCCTGTGGCCGAAAGAGCGCTCCGAGCGCTGTGCGCCGGCGAGGCGCGAGGGCTCGCCCTCTCACTCCCACCGGCGCTGGTCCCTCCTCCGCCTCCGCCCCCTGCCGCTGCCTGCTGGGCCTTGTAGTTTCCCAGCCGCGGCCCCAGAGGAGGGGGAGCTGGTCGAGCGGGCCGAGGTGTCTGGCGCTCTGCCCTTCTCTTCCTGCGGCCTCGTCTCCTTTGGCGCTTGCGCCCCTGCATCTGAGCGCGTCCCAGAGGGCGCCGGAATGTCAGGCCCTAGACATAGCAGCAGTTTGGGGGGTGGGGGACACGTGAAGAGACGCCGCAGCCTTGAGGTTGTACCTGGTAGCGTGGACTTTGGAGTCTGTGCACCTTGGGGAATGATTTTCGCGTTCTGAATCTCGGTTTTCCCATCTGTGAAAGGGGAATAATAGTGCTTTTTCGTATAGAGTCGAGAGGTCAACGAGGGCCTGGCGCATAGTTAACACTTAGTAAATACTAGCTGGTTTTATTATGAGAAGGTCAGCCCCTCCTCAAACCCTTCCATTGGATCTCAGCTTTCCCCAGCCACATAATTTAGGTTTTGTGCGCCACCAGGAACTGGACCCTGTAAATTCTACAGCAATGTTTTTGGTCTCCAGAAGTCTCCAGCCTGAAGTGAACGTCTAGGAAGCAAAGAGTAAGTGGGAGTTGAGGGGAGAGGTGTGGTTGGTTTGGAAATTAATCACAGCCCACTCAGAACACCCTCCAGTACTGTGGAACCCAGGAAAGTGGCTAAATGCTTCCCCCTGAGTCTTGCCGCAGAGTGGTATAATGTAGTGGTTTCCTAATCCAGATGGACACGGGTCCTCTAGGGAACGTCTGAAAAATACAAATTCATGGACCTGCTCAGACATGAGGAATCGGGCTGTCCCAAGAAGGAGCCAAGAGCCTGTATTTTTTCCAAGTCTCCGTGGGGCCTGTGATGTGAGAGTCCAGGCTGAGGCCACCGTTGGGGTGGGAAGTAGCAGCACTAGGTCTGAAAGATTCCCCCTTTCTGTCCATCATTTATGAAGTTTGATGTAGGACAAATCATGTATCTGATAAAATCAAAACAGCGGCATCAGTTGATACTCCTTCACAAGATGATCATAAGAATCAAATAAAGCCGGGCGCGGTGGCTCAAGCCTGTAATCCCAGCACTTTGGGAGGCCGAGACGGGCGGATCACGAGGTCAGGAGTTCGAGACCATCCTGGCTAACACGGTGAAACCCCGTCTCTAGTAAAAAATACAAAAAGCTAGCCGGTAGAGGTGGCTGGCGCCTGTAGTCCCAGCTACTCGGGAGGCTGAGGCAGGAGAATGGAGTAAACCCGGGAGGCAGAGCTTGCAGTGAGCTGAGATCCGGCCACTGCACTCCAGCCTGGGCGACAGAGCGAGACTCCGTCTCAAAAAAAAAAGAATCAAATAAAATAATAGCTCTCAGTGGACCAAAAATACTACACAAATAGAAGTCACTATGTAAGTTAGTGGCAGGGCCTGTTCCCTCACCATCACCCACTTCATCCCCAAAACTTGTAGAAGTTTGAATACTGAATGAGTTACCCCCACCCAATTCCTCACCCACCCCACCCACGCCTCCCTGGCTAATTTAAGAAAAGAGTTGGGGGGGGGCGGTGGCTCACACGTGTAATCCCAGCACTTTGGGAGGCCGAGGCAGATGGATCATGAGGTCAGGAGATCGAGACTATCCTTGCCAACAAGGTGAAACCCCGCGTCTACTAAAATACAAAAAAATTAGCCAGGCATGGTGGCGCTCGCCTGTAATCCCAGCTACTGGGGAGGCTGAGGCAGGGGAATTGCTTGAACCCGGGAGGCGGAGGTTGCAGTGAGCCGAGATCATGCCACTGTACCCCAGCCTGGCAACAGAGCAAGACTCCGTCTCAAAAAAAGAAAAAAAAGAAAAAAGAAAAGGGTCCTCGCGTTATTTTTCTAATCCACCAGTAGGTGACAGACTAGTGGCCAACACAGTGTTATTCACATAGTAGACACTCATGAAATTCCTTGACTGGCCAAAGAGCAAATATTCAATAAGTATTTGTTGAACAAATGAATAAATAAACAACTAAATTACAACTCACACCTGTAATCCGAGCACCTTGGGTGGCCAAAGCAGGAGGATCACTTGAAGCCAGAAGTTCAAGACCAGACTGGGAAACAAAGTGAGCCCTTATCTCTACAAAATATTTTTAAAAATTAGCTGGAGGTGGAGGCTGAAGAAGGAGGATGGCTTGAGCCTAGGAGTTTGAGGCTGCAGTGAGCTATAATCAGCCACTACACTCCAGCCTGGGCGACAGAGTAAGACCCTGTCTCAAAACAAAATAATATAAAACAGAAAATGAGAAACAAGGACTCATATCTTTGTTGAATAAATGAACTTCAGCCACTGTTTATAGGGTTTTCCCCTACAAGCCACCATTTAACCCTTCAGCTCCTGGTCAGGTTTGGTTTATACTCCTAAATAAGCTGCCCACCCATTAGGCCTCTTGCATTTTAATTAATACTCATCACAGGCTTGTAAGGCCAAACTCACACCCTACCCCCAAGAGGCCTTCCCTGCCCATCCCAGCTTTGTCAGTCCCTGGATCACCTGCTCACTTTCTGACTATCCACTGAGTTGATACTAACCATAGCTTTGTTAGTGGTTTTCCTTACTCTGCTTTCTTTCTAACTGGGTTCTAAACTGCTTTAGGGCAAGGATCTCATCTAAGGCGTCTGAACAATTCCACTCAGGAGGTTTTCCATGTATATTTGTCGTTGATGGACTTGCTAAGCATAACCCACCTGGATTACCAGAGGAGGAAATACAATTTGAGGAAATATGATTGGGAAAACAAGCCATGAAAAAATCCAGCATTTAATGTTAACACCCAGCTACTATTTTTCTACTTCGTTCCTAAAGGAGTGTGTATCGCCCTTCCTCTCCGTAATTCTTCTCAAACAAGGTTTTTGTTTTTGTTTTTGTTTTTGTTTTTGTTTCTGAGATGGAGTCTTGCTCTTTTCACCCAGGCTGGAGTACAATGGCATGATCTCAGCTCACTCAGCTCACCTCCGCCTCTTCGGCTCAAGCGACTCTCCTGCCTCAGCCTCCTGAGTAGCTGGGATTACAGACGCCTGCCATCACGCCTAGCTGATTTTTGTATTTTTAGTAGAGACAGGGTTTCACCATGTTGGCCAGGCTGGTCTCGAACTCCTGACCTCAGGTAATCTGCCCACCTTGGCCTCCCAAAGTGCTTGGATTACAGGCATGAGCCTGGCCCAGAACAAGGGGTTTTAAATCAAGCCCCTTTTTCTTATGATTTAGAACCATTGTAGGAGTATATTGAACCTCAAAGAAAAGGCCAAAGAATACGTTCTGGATTTAAACAGAAAGAGAATGATCTAAATGCTTGTTTGGTGTTGAGGGACATGGGCCTGCTGCTGAAAAATCCTCTATAGATTCATTAAGAAGCCAAAATGAAAGCAAGTGGCCAACTTGCCAGGGTTCCCTCCTCCACTTCTCAGGGAAAGAGCTGATGGCAGCTGAACAGAGAAGGTGAGAAACTCAGCGAAGGCATGGGCTATCCACACACTGCAGACACGCTTCTGAATAATTGAGAGTTGGCTGCTTTTATCCTTCCAGCCCACCTCCCCTTCTGTCCCACTCCTGTACCCCTCCCCCTTTCTGAAACGCAGCCCTCCCATTTCTGGAAGGGCCCCAGGCCAGTGGAGGGAGAGTGTCCCTAGGGCAGCCCTGAGCTGATCCAGGCAATGGGGGTCAGACGGCAGCTCTGCCTGTCTCTGTCCTGCCCGAGGCCTCCTGGCACATTGCCTCCCCATACAGAAATGTAATCTTCCCTCTGAGATAACAAAGAGCTGGGAGGGTCAGGGAGGATTTGTCGGCCCTTTGCCCTGCCAGCTAGATGTCTAAGGGGAGACAAAGGCCCTCATGCTGGAGGGCCTGATAACCAGTTGGGGGCCTGTTGCCTCCCACATCTGTGGGAGGAGGAGACCGCTGCTGAAAGAAACGAAGGGAAACGGAGCTCTCCCCAAAGCCCTGCCAGCTCTCTTTGTTTGGGAACACTGCAGGAAATCCCTGTTCCTCCAGTTACTTGTGTCCTCAGAGTTTTCCCTGGTAGAAGGGAGCTCCTCTTCCCCTCTCCCCACATTCCTTCTGCCCCAGGGCTCCCCTGCTCTGTCTGGGTTCAGTTATTTTAGGGCTCAGCTGTGCCTACCAGGGGTGATCACCCCACTACTCTGGGTCAATACTGCAGAATTAACACCTCTCTGTTAAGGAAGAAGTCAGGTAAAGTAAGTGCCATTGACATGGGGCAAGGTTGCAGAACTTCCAGCCCAGGCTTCAAGAGTCCCCAGGATGTGGTGAGAGCTGGCAGAGTCTCCACTCCGAGAGCTGGTTGCAGAAGGGATTTTGGGAGGAGGGAACTGTCTGGGTTTTTCCCTACAAAGTGGATCGTTCACAGGTCCTGGGAGCAGGTGGGCAGCCAAGCCTTTTGCCCCAGGCCCCTGGAGTTATGGAGCGGCAGTCACCATCTGGTCACCATTTGGTGACCCCTGTCTGTTCCCAGAGCAGCTTCAGTGTGTCAGGGAAGGGAGGGTATTGTTTGGCTTGGTGTTTTTGTAAATAACATTCACTCTCTTCTGCCAATTTGGAGTGAGAACGGGAGTGAGCTGCGTGGCAGCTCAGCTCTGTCTGGCCTGAATGCCACATCTATTCACGGAGCCTTGGGGTGCCAGGAAGCACTTCTTGTGTGTCAGGCGCTGTGCCGGGCACAGTGGATCCAAAGATGAGAGAGATGAGGGCACAGCCTGGGGGACCTCACTTGTCTTGCGGGGGAGACCAAACATGACATGTATTGCCCCCCAGGGGCATCTGCAGGGGGCTGCAAGAGGAGAGATCAGGAAGGAAGAAGACTCAGGGGAAGCTATGCCTGAATCTTGAAAGATGACAACATGAAAATCCACAAACTCATCTGGGATAGCTGAGGAAAGCAAGCCTGGAGAGTATGTGTTGAGGTGTGGGGGTGGGAGGTAGACAGTTAGTAGTCATTGAAGCATTGAATTATTTTGCCCTGAAGGGATGAACTTAGTTTCTGGGGTCAAACAGTTTTGAGCATGGGTCCTGATTCTGCCACTTATTGCTAGCTGTGTGATCTTGGGCAAGCTAGTTAGCTACACTGCATTTGCTCAATGGTAAAATGAAGATAACAATGGTAACTGTTCTTCCCAGGACTGTTGAAAGGATTAAATGAGAAAATGCATGTAATGCACTTGGCAAAGCGTCCAGCACATTGTAAATGCTCAATAAATAGTAGTCATTGTTGTCATCATTATTATTTTTTTAGCCCAGGAACTTTCCTTTGATGGAAGATACCTTCTGGAGCCTGCATATCTTTGTGGCTTTTTTTTTTTTGAGATAAGGTTCATCACTCTGTTCCCCAGGCTGGAGTGCAGTGGCATGATCTTGACTTACTGCAGCCTCGACCTCCTGGGCTCAAGCAATCCTCCCACTTCAGCCTCCCAAGTAGCTGGTACTACGGGCATGCACCACCATGCCCAGCTGGTGTTTGAATTTTTTTGTGGAGGTGCTAGTCTCCTTATGTTGCCCAGGCTGGTCTTGAACTCCTGGGCTCAAGCCATTTACTAGCCTCAGCCTCCCAAAGTGCAGGGATTGCAGGTGTGAGCCACTGCACCCAGTCTTCTTTGTGGCTTTACTATGTATTTACCATCTCTACCCCCACTTCTACCCCAGATTCTTTGTTCCCCAATACCAGCTACAGAAAAGGATATATTTTTCACCCTCATCTCCCTCTTCCTTGATGTACCCCACGATAAACAGCCCTTTTTGTTATAGGTTTTACTGTGAAATAAGAGAAAAACGACAAGAACACATATGGGGAACCTAAGGGGGCCTATAAAACCTCAGCGAATCCTTCCAGCTATGGTCGCTGGTCTAGAATTGTGACTCCCTTCAGAACACTAACTGCAAACAAGCTGGTCTTTTGTCCTCTGTGTTTCTTCAGGGTTCTCCAAAGGCTCTTCTCTTTCTGACACAGACTTGTAAACCCTCTCCCAGTTAAAGCCACTCATCCAAAGGCTGGGGTCTGGAGAGGTGACAGAGGAGACAGTGGCAGAACAGTGAACAATTTGCATTTCTGAGAACCCCCCCTCCACCCCCAGGAGTGAAGGACCCAGTTCCTTAGGCTTTGCCCTGCCTAGGGACAAAGATCAAAGTTTCAGGGTTAGACTGAGATACTTGAGGATTCAACTTTGAAGTGGATTCCATCCAAGGATATGCTAATTAAGTTGCAACTGACTTCTCCTGGGTTGTTAAGAACCTTTGGTGATACTGGACTGGGTAGGGTCAGAGAGGAAGAGAATTTAAAAATAGACGGTGTTCTCCCATTCAGGTTAAATTTCCCCATAACTGAATTTTATTATTCAAAACAAAACAAAATAGTTAACCAAATTTTTAATAGTGGTTTTCTTTGGGAATGTGATTATAAGAGGCTTATACTTTGGTTTAGTTTGTTTTTTGAGCCAGGCTCTATTTTTTTGAGCCACCTCTCTCTGTTGCCTAGGTTGGAGTGAAGTGATGTGATCACAGCTCACTGAATCCTTGAACTCTTTGGCTCAAGTGATCCTCCTGCCCCAGCCTCCCAAGTAGCTGGGACTACAGGTCCATGCTACTATGGCTGGCCAATTTTACAATTTTTAATTTTTTGTAGAGACAGAGTTTAGTTATGTTGCCCAGGCTGGTCTTGAACTCCTGAGCTCAAGTGATTTTCCCACCTTGGCCTCCCAAAGTTCTAGGATTACAGGTATGAGGCACTGTGCCTGGCCCATTTTTTATGTACCTTTAAATTGTTTGACTTTTTTGAGAGGAGATTTTTTTATAGGCCTGTCCATGTGGTTGAGGAGGTTGTGTTCTGGGCTGGAATCCTATGCGCTACTGCCCGGCTGCCTCTGCCTAGAGGAAGTGGCCTTCTTCCAGCGTGTTCCAAGGCACCCTGGCCCTGATCGTGTACTGGTTTTCTAATAAGCAAAACATAATAATAATAATGGTGACTGGTTTTTTTTTTGAGGCAGATTTTCGCTCTTGTTGCCCAATCTGGGGTACAATGGCGCCATCTCAGCTCACTGCAACCTCCGCCTCCTGGGTTCAAGCAATTCTCCTGCTTCAGCCTCCAGAATAGCTGGGATTACAGGCTTGTGCCACCACGCCCAGCTAACTTTTGTATCGCGCCATTGTACTCCGGCCTGGGTGACAAGAGTGAGACTCCATCTCAAAAAAAAAAAAAAAAAAGAAGCCTTCTTAGTCATCAAAAGAGAAAGAGGGACAACATGAAAGCTGATCTCCTGATATCCCGGATGACTGAAGAATAGTTTGGGTTCTGGAAGGGCTGGAGATGCCTCTGACTGCCTATCTTCACCGAAGCCTGGTTTTCTCCATGCCATTGAGTGCAGAGAACTTGCAGGGCACCTTTATGAGGCCTGCCCAGCCTAGGAGAAGCCAGGCATACCGCGACAGTGCCCTGCAGCCAATATAGGGTTTTGGTTAACAGATGAGAGGGGTCTGTAGGTATCTCTTTGCTGAGTCAGCTGGGATGGATTTCTCAGGCCTATCTAGAAAGTGATCTGCATGGGTGTTAAATCCCCTTAGTTCTTCCGGGATGTTTCTTGCTAAGGCTAGATAGAGGCCAAGTATTTGCGGCTGTGTTCCTAACACCGCTTGTCTGGTTCTGATAGGTTTCCAAGCATGTGAGCTTATTTTCGGAGAGATATACAGACGGACCTTGTTTGATGGTGCTTTGCTTTTTTTGAGACAGAGTCTTGCTCTGTCGCCCAGGCTGGAATACAGTGGCATGATCTTGGCTCTGCAGCCTCCAGCTCCTGGATTCAAGCAATTCTTCTGCCTCAGCCTCCCGAGTAGCTGGGACTACAGGCATGTGCCACCAAGCCTGGCTAATTTTTAGTAGAAACGGGGTTTCACCATATTGGCCAGGCTGGTCTTGAACTCCTGACCTTGTGATCCACTCGCCCCATCCTCCCAAAGTGCTGGGATTACAGGTTTGAGCCACCGTGTCCGCCAGTGCTTTGCTTAATTGTACTTCCCAATTAGTGTGATTTTTAAGCATGGAAAGTTTGTGGCAACCCTGTGTCAAGCAGGGCCATCGGCACCATTTTTCCAGCAGAGTGTGCTCACTTCATGTCTTTGGGTCACATTTTGGTAATTTTTGCAAAATTTCACACTTTCTCATTATTATTATATCTGTCCTGGTGATCTATGATCAGTGATCTTTTCATTATTGTCATTGTTTTATGGCACCATGAATCATACCCATATAAAACAGTGAACCGAATCGATAAATATGTGTTGCAACTGCCCTACTGACTGGCTGACCCCCACCCCTCCCTTTCCTTGGACCTGCCTATTCCTTGAGATACCACAATATTGAAATTAGGTCAATTAATAATCCTACAATGGCTCCTAAGTGTTCAAGTGAAAGGAAGAATTCCATGTTTTTCACTTTAAATCCAAAGCTAGAAATGATTAAGCTTAGTGAGGAAGGCATGTTAAAAAGTCAGATAGGCCCAGACCCAGGTCTCTTGTGCCAAATGGTTAGTCGAGTTGTGAAT
>NW_012118710.1:4345606-4348921 GCF_000951035.1 Colobus angolensis palliatus | reverse complement strand
AAAAAAAAAAAAAAAAGTGCTGCTCCAGTGAACATATGAATGATACAAAAGCAAAACAGCATTATTACTAATATGGAGAAAGTTTGGGTGATCTGGATAGAAGATCAAACCAGCCATAACATTCCCTTAAGCCAAAGCCTAATCCAGAGCAATGCCCTGACTCTCCTCAATTCTATGAAGGCTGAGGGTGGTGAGGAAACAGTGAAAGAACAGCTGGAAACTAGCAGAGGCTGTTTCAATTTAAGGAAACAAGCCATCTCCATATCATAAAGGTGCAAGGTGAAGCAGCAAGTGCTGATGTGGAAGCTGCAGCAAGTCATCCAGAAGATCTAGCTAAGATCATAGATTTTTTAATGTAGATAAAACAGCCTTCTACTGGAAGAAGATGTAATCTAGGACTTTTCTAGCTATAGATAAGTCAATGTCTGGCTTCAGAACTTCAAAGGACAGGCTGACTCTTGTTAGGAGGTAATGCAGCTGGTGACTTTAAGTCGAAGCCAGTGTTCATTTACCATTTCAAAAATCCTATTGCTGTTAGAAGTTATGCTAAATCTACTCTGCTTGTGTTCAGTAAATGGCATAACAAAGCCTGAATGACAGCACATCTGTTTACAGCATGGTTTACTGAATTTTTGTTTGTTTGTTTGTTTTTTGAGTAGGAGTCTCGCTCTGTCACCAGGCTGGAGTGCAGTGGTGTGATCTCAGCTCATTGCAACCTCCGACTCCCAGGTTCAAGCCTCAGCCTCCTGAGTAGATGGGATTACAGGCACGCACCACCACACCCAGCTAATTTTTGTATTTTTAGTGGAGACTGAGTTTCACTATGTTGGCCAGGATGGTCTTGATCTCCTGACTTCATGATCCGCCCACCTCGGCCTCCCAAAGTGCTGGGATTACAGGCCTGAACAACTGCACCTGGTGGTTTACTGAATAAAGCCCACTGCTGAGACCTACTGCTCAGAAAAAAAAGATTCCTTTAAAGGTGTTACTGCTCATTGACAATGTTCTTGGTTACTCAAGAGCTCTGATGGAGATGTTCAAGGAGATAAATGTTTTCATGCCTGCTAATACAGAATCCATTCTGCAGTCGTAGACCAAGGAGTAATTTTAACTTTCATGTCTTACTGTTTAAGAAACACATTTTATAAGGCTATAGCGGTCTTAGTGATTCCTCTAATGGATCTGGGCAAAGTCAACTGGAAAACCTTCTGGAAAGGATTCACCATTCTACATCCCGTGAAGAACATTTGAGATTCATAAGAGAAGGTCAAAATATTCACATTAATCAGAGTTTAGAAGAAGTTTATGCCAACCCTCATGAATAACTTTGAGGGGTTCAAGACTGCAGTGAAGGAAGTAACTGCAGATGTGGTGAAAATAGGAAGAGAACTAGAATTAGAAGTAGAACCTGAAGATGTAACTGAATTGCTACAAGCTCATGATAGAACGTGAACAGATGGGGAGCTGTTTGTTGCTTCTTATGGATGAGCAAAGAGAGTGGTTTCTTTTTTTTATTTTGAGATGGAGTCTTGTTCAGTTGCCCAGGCTGGAGTGCAGTTGTGCGATCTCGGCTCTCTGCAACCTCCGCCACCTCCCAGGTTCAAGCAATTCTCATACCTCAGCCTCCCGTGTAGCTGGGATCACAGGCGTGTACCACCACGCCCAGCTAATTTTTGTATTTTTGGTAGAGACAGGGTTGGAGTTTCCATCTTTTGCCCAGGCTGGAGTGCAGTGGCACTATTTCAGCTCACTGCAACCTCCACCCCCTGGGTTCAAGCAATTCTCCTGCCTCAGTCTCCTGAGTAGCTGGGACAACAGATGTGTGCCACCACACCTGGTTAATTTTTTGTTTGTTTGTTTTTGTTTTTTGAGATGGAGTCTCGCTCTGTAGCCCAGGCTGGAGTGCAGGTGCGGTCTCGGCTCACTGCAACCTCTACCTCCTGGGTTCAAGCGATTCTCCTGCCTCAGCCTCCCAAGTAGCTGGGACTATAGGCACGTGCTACCACGCCCAGTTAATTTTTGTATTTTTTAGTAGAGGCGGGGTTTCACCATGTCGGTCAGGCTAGTCTTGAACTCCTGACCTGAGGTGATTGACCCACCTAGGTCTCCCAAAGTGCTGGGATTACAGGCGTGAGCCACCGCACCCGGCCAAACGTAACTTTTATATGCACTGGGAAACCAAAACATTCACGCAACTCACCTTATTGCAATATTAGCTTTATTGTGGTAGACTGTAATCGAACTTACAATATCTCCAAGGTATGCCTGTATAGAAAATACAAATAGTGGACCAGGTGTGGTGGCCTGTAATCTCAGCACTTTGAGAGGCTGCGGATCCCTGGAGCCCAGGAGGTCAAGGCTGTAGTGAGCCGTGTTCATGCCACTGTACTCTAGCCTGGGTAACAGAGGAAGATCGTGTCTCAATAAATAAACAAATAAATAAATAAATGTCACAGTATTAGATTTTATCTCTCTACATAAGCCTTTTTGGGGGTATGTTTTATTTTGAAGTCATGATAGCTACTATTTAATGAATACTTACTATGGGTTGGTACTATGGTAAATGGTTTTATAGAAGTTATCCCATTTCAGCCTCACAGATGCAACTGTTAGCTCCCAATTCACGGGTGAGAAAACTGAGGCTACATAATTCCCCAAGTCATTATGTAAGGAAGCAAGCCTATCAATTCAGATATGCTGACTCCAGAGCGTTCATGTCCAGCCAGTCCATGTGGGAAAAGAGGCTGTTCTTGATTAACAGTGTCTACAGAAGGGAATTTAAAACCCCTCTTTCTTTAAAAATTCAACTATTAGAAAAAAAGTTTAAACCACACCAAACAGAATTGTAACAGTTTGAGTGTGCATTTTTAGAGAGAACTTGTTAGTAATCTGCTTGAATCAACACCAGTACCATTTTTCTGAAACAGTTCCACTTCATAGGATCTTGTGAAGTGTGTGTGTGTTGAGGGAGGTGGTGGGATGACAGAAAAAAAAAAGAGCTGAAATCTGACCCCTGTGTGCCCAAATCTCAGTGTTACTAAGGGTGTCCCTAGGTTTCAGAATCACCCTGCCTACTCCAGTTCTGCCAGCCCACTTGGAGATGGTGTTCAGGAATTATGAGTTCATGCTAAAGCAGGGGCCAGTGAAAATGTGGGAGGCATTTTTGAGGAGACTCAACCCACCAGTGCAGAAACTGTATTTTAAGAAACCATATTTCTAGCTGGGTGCGGTGGCTCAAGCCTGTAGTCCCAGCACTTTGGGAGGCCGAGACGGGCGGATCACGAGGTCAGGAGATCGAGACCATCCTGGCTGACA
>NW_012118710.1:4319217-4344161 GCF_000951035.1 Colobus angolensis palliatus | reverse complement strand
ACTGCAACCTCCACCTCCCAGGTTCAAGTGATTCTCCTGCCTCAGCCTCCTGAATAGGTGGGATTACAGGTGCCTGCCACCATGCCCGGCTAATTTTTTGTATTTTTAGTAGAGACGGGGTTTCACCATGTTGGCCAGGCTGGTCTCAAACTTCTGATCTCAGGTGATCCACCTGCCTCGGCCTCCCAAAGTGCTGGGATTACAGGCGTGAGCCATTGTGCCTGGCCAGGAAGAAAGTTTGTTATGTCAAAACGTTGAATATGGGGGTAAAGAAAAGAGAACAATCCAGGAATACAAATACTCAACACATCTCTGTCCCCTGTTCATCCTTAAGCCTGTTCCTCCACCAGGAGGGTCCCCTCTGCAATAGCACCTGGCAATCCACACTGAAGCTGCACAGTCCTCTCCTGAGTACTTAATGGAGACTCAGGAAGGACTTGCTGATGTAGACTCCGCTCTGTGGCTTCTTCCTTCCTGCATTTTTATTGAAGCCCTGGGAAGGGAGCCAGGACATTTCATGATGTTTGTTTCTACAGATATTCCACTGCTTTTTTTTTTTTTTTACTTCCAGATTAGATTATCATGTGTTGGTGGCAGCAAAAACAGAGGATTGATGACAGATAGAGGATCGTTGGAGCACACATTGGGACAATAAATGCCCACACAACTTTGTCCAGACAATGATGTGGTCCGTCCCCCTGGTCCTGGCTAAGTGGGCTTTGTCCTGGGACTGGGGAGCAGTTATGCACCCTTCCTACCTTCCTGTTCCTGTTTCTGCTTCAGGTGGCCTTTTATTTAAATTCTAAAGCCCTTCAGAGGATCTAAATGAGACTATCCTTAATCAAATACACAGAATAACTGCAACCCTCCTTAGCATTTTGCTTCACTGACTTTCCAATATTCTCCTTGGAACTGGGTAAACATCTGTCTGTCCAAGGTACAAATTTTTTCTTTTGTCACTTTGGCAAATTTAGCAGCCTCTCTGCACCTCAATTTTCTCAACTGTAAAGTGGATTTGTGGGGTTAGGAGAATGTAAAGCTCAGGGCTTTTTAACTGGGTTGGTGCTCATTAGATGTGGAGCACCTTTACCTGAGCTGCTGTGCGGGATACCAGGCGTCACCGATGGGCAAGAAAGCCTTAACTACCCTCTGGTTTATTGTTTAGACATTTGGGGGTGGTACCAGGCTCACCTCTCCACAGAGTCATTCTGAAGCTGCCACCCAGATTGGTGCCAGTTTGGATCTAAAGAGGTGGGGGCCAGGCACAGTGATTCACACTTGTGATCCCAGTGCTTTGGGAGGCTGAGGTAAGAGGATTGCTTGAGGCCAGGAGTTGGAGACTATGTCTCTATAAAAAATTTAAAAATTAGCTGGGCATGGTGGTATGTGTCTGTAGTCCCAGCAATTTGGGAGGCTGAGGCAAGAGGATCCCTTGAGCCCAGGAGGTCAAAGCTACAGCGAGCTATGATCACACCACTATACTCCAGCCTGGGAGACACAGCAAGACCCTGTCTCTTAAAAAATAAAAGGAGGTGTGGGGAGGTCCTGCCCCCTTTGCCTTCCTTATTTTCATCCATGGTCTTCCTTTGTTCTATCCTCACTCAACATTTCATCCTGCATCCGGGTGTCATAACGGCAGATATCAAAGAAAACGTGATTGAGGCAGAGAAAGAAGGGCGAGCAATCTAGGAGCCTGAAACACATTGGTGATTCTCAAATCCCTTTTCTTAATAACTTCCTTGGCAATCTCTTGTGCTCTCTGTCCTCTCACTCTCTGGCCTCAGATTTCCCTTCCCCTCAGCGTCACTGCCAGGGCTGAAGTGATGGAAAGCTGCAGATTGATGGAGTGGCTGCAGTGCTCTGGCCCTGGCTTCTGTCCTCTGCCACATCTCCCCTCCTGGACAGAAACTGCTGCCTTTCTTCTTTCTCTTTGGAAAGCTCCTTTCAATTCCTCTTCAATTGTATTATCCTTCTCTAGGGAATCCACTAGTGAGCTCAGGAGGACCCTCAGCATTTCCTGACCACATTTTATAACACACAGAGCCCTGTAATCTCCATTCATCAAGGCTGATTTTTCCACAGCTCTGGTTCTGAAGAGGTCAGGTGGGGGTGGAGAGTGCAGGCTGAGGGGTGGATGGTGAAGGAAAGCTGCCAGCGGCAGAGGAGACCCTCCCCAGCAGTGAGGCTTCTTACAGACAGATTCACAGCTGAAGCCAGCCAGCCAGGCTGTAGGGAAGGCACCCAGGAGATGCCCTAAAGTGTGGCCTGGGCTGGGAGGGGCCCCCGGTGCCCATGATTGGCTCAGTCTCTGCTGCCCATGACCCCTGTCACTGCCAATCAAGGAAGGAAGAGCAGGAAGGCAAACATACCCAATTGTGTACTTTCTAGATCAGAACTTTCCAATTCTCCATAATGGCAGAGAAAAAGAAGCCATCCTGCTGGTGCTTAGAGAACTTTAATATGAGGGCACGGCATGGCAGCACACACAACTAACTTATATCACAGGGGCTTTTCCTTTCAATCACAGAGATGCGCTGACTATTCCACACTCCCAGCATCAGGGAAAGCAGGATTTAAAAACAGCCCCCAGGGCAGGTGCCGTGCCTCACTCCTCTGTGTTCCAGCACTTTGGGAGGCCAAGGCGGGCAGATCACTTGAGGTCAGCAGTTTGAAACCAGCCTGGCCAGCATGGCAAAACCCCGTCTCTACTAAAAATACAAAAATTAGGGGCCGGGCACGGCGGCTCACGCCTGTAATCTCAATACTTTGGGAGGCCAAGGCAGGCGGATCACGAGGTCAGGAGATCAAAACCATCCTCACTAACACGTTGAAACCCTGTCTCTACTAAAAATACAAAAAATTAGCCGGGCGTGGTGGCAGGCACCTGTAGTCCCAGCTACTTGGGAGGCTGAGGCAGGAGAATGGCGTGAACCCAGGAGACGGAGCTTGCAGTGAGCCAAGATTGCCCCACTGCATTCCAACCTGGGCGACAGGGCAAGACTCAGAGCGAGACTCCATCTCAAATAATAAAATAAAATAAAATAAAAAATAAAAATACAAAAATTAACCAGGTGTGGTGGTGCATGCCTGTAATCCCAGCTACTCAGGAAGCTGAGGCAGGAGAATCACTTGAACCAGGAAGGTGGAGGTTGCACTGAGCCGAGATCGCGCCATTGCATTCCAGCCTGGCAGCAGAGTTAGACTCTGTCTCAAATAAATAAATAAATAAATAAATAAATAAAAGCAGTCCCCGGGAAGGACAGGGGATACATGCTGCAGCAATTGTTCAGCTCTGTGATCCAGGAATGGGGCAACCACAGGGCAGAAAGGAAGGGTGATTTTGTGTCTAAGAAACCACAGAAATCAGGAGGATGGAGGAGAAAGAAGAGATCAAAAGGGAACAGGAGAGTTAAAGTCAGTAAAAGACAAAGGTAAGAAAGAAAGGAAAAGAAGAGAGATTGCCGGAGGTAGAATAAGAGAGGAGATTGCCACAACACAGCCCCTGTCGCTGCTGAAAAACAGCGACCTATTCAGGGAGCCTGTGCCACTTGGCCATTGTGGGATTCCAGAAGGGACTCATTAGGGCTTGTCACATGGGCTGCATTGTCTCCAGACAACAGTTCCGCCAGACAGTCCCACCACGGTCTGTGCAACCAGGGCAGACTCTCTGGGTCTGCTGGACCCGGATCCTGGGGCTGGGTTGGGAGCTGCTCCCTCAATTGTTTCTGTCACCACAATGACAGCTCTAGGGAAGAATACCTCCCTTCCCTCCTGGCTGATCTGTTGCGAAATTCTGGAGCCCATAGCCTGGGGTGGGGTCTATTAAAAGTATGCACATACAGCGTCTTTCTTTTTTTTTTGAGACGGAGTCTCGCGTCACCCAGGCTGGAGTGCAGTGGCAAGATCTTCAGCTCACTGCAACCTCTGCCTCCTGGGTTCAAGTGATTCTCCTGCCTCAGCCTCCTGTGTAACTGGGACTATAGGCACACGCTATGCCTGGCTAATTTTTGTATTTTTAGTAGAAGCCAGGATGGTCTCGATCTCCTGACCTCGTGATCCGCCCGTCTCGGCCTCCCAAAGTGCTGGGATTACAGGCTTGAGCCCCCGCGCCCGGCCTACAGGCTTGAGCCACCGCTCCCGGCCAAGCTTCTTTCTTCTGTGTAAAGCATAGAGTCTCTGGACCTCAGAGGATAGAAGTGAAATCTAACATATGTTCATTGAAAGACATTTTTTTGAGACTGGGTCTCACTCTGTTGTCCAGGCTGGAGTGCAGTGGCAAGATCTTCAGCTCACTGCAACCTCTGCCTCCTGGGTTCAAGTGATTATCCTGCCTCAGCCTCCTGTGTAACTGGGACTATAGGCACACGCTATGCCTGGCTAATTTTTGTATTTTTAGTAGAGATAGGGTATCACCATGTTGGTCAGGCTGGTCTGGAACTCCTGACCTCAAGTGATCCATCCCCACCCTCAGCCTCCCAAAGTGCTGGGATTACAGGCATGAGCCACCATGTTGGCCCATTGAAAGACTTTTACCTACAAGTGCTGCAAGGGTGAGGTGCGACTCCTCCCCTGTGTGATTTATTGCCTCCAGTTCAAGAAGTAGGGGGTGTCTCCCAGCTTTCTGCCTGTAGCACCCTGCCCAGACCTTCACAGCTACAGGAAATCCCTAGAGGAAGCTTCTTGGGCACCCCAGGACACAGGAGAAATTGGAACGGCTAAACAAGAGGAATGATAACTTTCTTTCCAGGTGTCAGGGATCACCTGCAGAGAGTACATCAGTCACCATTCTCTGAGAGTTATTACTATGCTGCAGCCTTGGGGAAACACCCAGTACCTATCTATATTCTCTCATTGAGCCACCCTCATTGTATAGAAGTTCAAAGGTTAGGTGATTTGCTCAGGTGGGATTCAAATCTTGAAACCTTTGGAGCTAGGAAGCTCCTCTGGAGTCATCTATTCTTGAATCAGTTTCCCTCCATAATGAAGCTTTCAAGAGTCTTTGATGAAATGAGAAAAGTACAATCATGTAGTGGAGTTTTCCATATAGCTGAATTTCTTTAAAGGCCTCTCCTTAGTATTCTAAGATAATGTCTCATCTACTTTTTTGTTTTGTTTTGTTTTTTTGAGACAGAGTCTCATTCTGTCACCCAGACTGGAGTGCAGTAGCGCGATCTCTGCTCACTGCAACCTCTGCCTTCTGGGTTCAAGCAATTCTCCTGCCTCAGTCTCTTGAGTAGCTGAGATTATAGGCACGTGCCACCATGCCTGGCTAATTTTTGTATTTTTAGTATAGATGGGGTTTCACCATGTTGGTCAGGCTGATCTCAAACTCCTGACCTTGTGATCTGCCCACGTCGGCCTCCCAAAGTGCTGAGATTACAGGCGTGAGCCACTGCGCCCAGCCTCATGTACTTTTTTAGTACTGAAATGTGCTTTCTTTTTAAAACTGATAATGATGGTGATATTTTTTAAATATTCTTTTTTGGCAGCATGAAAAGTTAAGTCCCCCAAACTTTTAGTTAACTAGACCGGTCTAAAATTCAGGAAATCACTGATCAAATCCAACCCCCTCCTCACCTAGGTGAGAAAACTGAGTCCCAACCAGCTTGAAGTGTTGTCCAAGGTCACTCAGCAGGTAAGCAGCCTCTCCCTGGCTGTGTCTATTTTCATTGTGTTCCCCATTCTGGGGATTTTGTGCCACTGGACCCGTGGAATGTGACAAACACTACCTGGTCCCTGACAGTGGGATGATCTCCCTCTGTGCAATCTCCTCTCCCTGTGTCTGGTATTACAGCATCAGTCCCTCCCTTCTACCCAGCTGCCACTGGGTCTCTGCATTTGCTCCTGTGCTTAGTGGACACAGTGTCCCATGCCGGTCACACCACAGCTTCCCCTGTAAACCTGATGGCAGCCTGGCACTCCTCTGCGTGACAGCGGATTGCTGGCCTCCTCTGCGAGGTCATTCCTAAAACGCAGGCATGAAAGTTATCCCCAGCAGTGGTGCCCAGGTCTGACCTGCAAGACATGTGCTTTGTGCAGGGCACTGGCTCGTAAATTTTGTATTTAAGTGGTTTAGCCTTGTACTCACCTGATCTAAATTAAACTTCCTGAGGGAAACAACTGTTTCTTCTCTCTGTTCTGTAACTCTCTACCCCTTCGGTGGGTTATCCGTAACAATGGAGTGTGCTCTGTTCTGAGTTCTATGAAGGTTGGATGGCGGAAATAATATGGCAGATAAGTCAGGGGTGCAGGAGAGGGTGGAACTGGACTGTGGAGAAAGGAATTCTTGAGGCCAAGTTTGAGAGGAGAGAGGAAAGCTCAGCCCTATGGACCCAGAGCTTAAAGATGCGCCGTTCTTTAGTTCTGGGACAGGATTGCAGCGGAAAGGACCTGGATTCTGACCTCTGTAGGAGGAGGAAGGCCTTTGAAGCCCCCAGAAGTCAAAGAAAAGCTGATAGAGTGAAGAAGTTCCTTCCTGTTCTGGAACCTTCCCAGCTTCCTCTCTCTGGCAGAACCAGCTGAATTGGGGAGTGGATTCGTCTAGCCTTCCAGCTCCAAGGGAAAACAATGATCCTGATCCTCCCCCTCAGCCTCTTTACTGTCTGGGAGAACCGCTGCCCGCCCCATGTTTACGTGTCCTAACCAATGAGGGTGGGACTCAGACTAAAATAGGAGTTATATTTTGCCTTGGATGCACGCACACCCCTCCCCCACAACACACACACATACACACACACACACACGAAGAAGAAGAGCACAGAGGACTCCCTGCTCCGATGCCACGTTCCTGGCTAGCTCAAAGGGCTCTCAGCCAGTTTGCTGATCAATGAAGGCTGAATAGATCATTCAGCTTGAAACGGGCCCATTCAGGCCTCTCTGCTGTAGCTAGTGCAGTCGCCCTTCTCCGCTGAGATTCTGCTAGAAGGGAGCATTACTCTCTTCTGGAATAAAAATGTTCAGTGAAGGAAGGAAGAGAGGACCACTTCTGCAGGAGAAGGAAGCACTAGTTCTCTTCCTGGAGAATTTCATTAGGGAGAAGACCAAGGGCGGCCGTCTGGTTGGAATCCAGGGTTGGAAGCATCTACTTCGCCTGTTAATTGTCTGAATCGGAGAATAAGAAGGAAGTGCCCCTGTCCTATCCCCTCCTGGCATACAAGTCCTCTCTGAGAAGACTTGCTTATCCTGGGCTTTTTACTGAAGGATAGCAGTCTGGATTTACAGAAATCAGAAAAGAAATCAAAACTGTTTGCATTCAGATAGCCTTTGGGCAACAAGATGTCAAAATGGAGGCCTGACACAGTGGCTCACGCCTATAATCCCAGCATTTTGAGAGGCTGAGGGAGGATCTCTTAAGGACAGGAGTTCAAGACCAGCCTGGACAATATAGCAATACCCCATCTCTACAAAACTTTAAAAAATTAGGTGGGCATGGTGGCACATGCCTGTAGTCCTGGCTACTGGGAGGCTGATGTCAAAGGATTACTTGAGCCCAGGAGTTGCAGGCTGCAGTGAGCTGTGATTGTGCCACTATACTCCAGCCTGGGTGACAGAACGAGGCCCTGTTTCTCTTTAAAAAAATCCTGAAGTTAGGTGATTTAGTGAAGGTCACTGCTGTGACTTAGCTTTGTAAGTCTGGACAGTTCCATAGCCTCTTTTTTTTTGAGATAGAGTCTCGTCTGTCACCCAGGCTGGAGTGCGGTGGCACAATCTCCTCTCACTGCAACCTCTGCCTCCCGGGTTCAAGTGATTCTCCTGCCTCAGCCTCCCGAGTAGCTGGGATTACAGGTGCCTGCCACCGTGTCTAGCTAATTTTTGTATTTTTAGTAGAAACGGGGTTTCACCATGTTGGCCAGGCTGGTCTCGATCTCCTGACCTCGTCATCCACTGGCCTCGACCTCCCCAAGTGCTGGGATTACAGATGTCAGCCACCACGCCCCGGCCCCATAGACTCTTTAAGTGTCAATTTCCACATCTATAAAATGGAGGGGAAAAGTCATCTTACAGCTGGAACTAATGCAGAAGATTAATTAAGGAGGAGACACATGGGGGAGCTGGTGCTTGGCGGCTTCTTAACACGGCTCCTTCCCTACTACTTCCAGCTGCCTACCTGCTCCTGAAACTTCCAAAAAGGCATGCACCAGACTTCTGAAAAGGGAAAGGCGAGGAATTCATTCTCTCATTTCAAAAGCTGTATAGACTCCCTGTCACTGTGTCCCGTCCCCAGGCGGCTGAGTGAATCCTACCATCCTGGGAGCTCATTTGTCCAGCCACTTATCTGTTTAAAGGCAGCTCAGTGTGGTGGGGAGATTTGGGAATCAGAGTCCACTGCTTACCTGTCACCTGGTCTCAGACACACCATTGACTCTTGGGACAGGAAGGGACCTTTGATGTCCTGTCATCCAACCTCACACCTGAAGCTTGAATCTCACCACACACACCCACACACACACACACACACACACGCCAGCCCGAATTAAGTGGCTATCCAGCTTCTATAGGGATGATTCATTATTCCCCAAATGCCTTGCCCTGTCTTTAGACCAGTCTGACTGTGACAATGGTTTTCTTCCTATTCAGGTGAAATTTGTGTGCCTGAGGTTTTTTCCTATTCACCATCGTTCCATCCCTTAAGGCTATAAAGAAGGGCTATAAAGGGCTGTCTCCCATGATAGCTTCTCTTCATGTAAACATGATGATTACCTCTGCCTGAGTTTTCTCTGGCCCCTCATATGGAGGTTTCAATTTCTTTGTCATTCTGGTTATCCTCCTTTGCACTCACTTAAAGATAGTGAGCCTTGGTTTCCTCGTTTTATTTTATTTATTTTTTTGATACAGGGTCTCCTTCTGTGGCCCAGGCTGGAGTGCAGTGGTGCAGTCTTAGTTCACTGCCACTTCTGCCTCCTAGGCTGAAGCAATTCTCCCACCTCAGCCTCCCAAGTAGCTGGGACTACAGGCATGTACCACCATGCCCAGCTAGTTTTTAAATTTTTTGTAGCGACAGGGTCTCATTGTGTTGCCGAGGCTGGTCTCGAACTCCTGGGCTCAAGCAAGCCTCCCACCTTGGCCTCCCAAAGTGCTGGGATTATAGACATGAGCCACCACACCCAGCTAGTTTCTTCATTTTAAAAACAGGAGTAGTTATTCCTGCCTTAAAAGACTGCAGTGAGGATTTAACAATGAAAAGTGCCCTTAGACCCAGAATGTGCTCTGCTGATACTTGATGATGAATGAGTAGCTGAAATGAGGATGTGGAGATGCTGTGTACACCGTAGTTTGCTCCCTGTACTGGATGCACAGACTGAGTGGCTGAAACAATAGACATTTATTGTCTCATGGGTCTGGAGGCGGAAAGTCCAAGATCAAGGTGCTGATGAGATGGGTTCTTCCAGGGCCTCTCTCTGGGCTTACAGAGGGACCCTTCTCCCTGCGTCTTCACATGGTTGCCCTTTGGTCTGTGTGTTTGTGTCCTAACATCCTTGTCTTATGAGGACCCTAGTCCAGTTGGATTAGGCCCACCCTAAAGACCTCAATTTAACTTCAATCACCTCTTAAAAGACCTTATCTCCACATATGGTTACATTCTGAGATATTGGAGGATAAGGCTTACAAATAAACTTTTTCTGAGTTTTAAACTTGCTCTGGGGCCGGGCGCGGTGGCTCAAGCCTGTAATCCCAGCACTTTGGGAGGCCGAGACAGGCAGATCACGAGGTCAGGAGATCGAGACCATCCTGGCTAACACGGTGAAACCCCGTCTCTACTAAAAATACAAAAAATTAGCCGGGCGAGGTGGCGGGCGCCTGTGGTCCCAGCTACTCGGGAGGCTGAGGCAGGAGAATGGCGTGAACCCGGGAGGCGGAGGTTGCAGTGAGCTGAGATCCAGCCACTGCACTCCAGCCTGGGCGACAGAGCAAGACTCCGTCTCAAAAAAAAAAAAAAAAATAAACTTGCTCTGTTGCCCAGGCTGGAATGCAGTGGTGTGATCCCGGCTCACTGCAACCTCCGCCTCCTGGGTTCAAGGGATTCTCCTGCCTCAGTTTCCCGACTAGCTGAGACCACAGGCGCGTGCCTCCATGCCCAGCTAATTTTTGTATTTTTAGTAAGGACGGGGTTTCACCATGTTGGCCAGGATGGTCTCGATCTCTTGACTTTGTGATCTGCCGGCCTCGGCCTCCCAAAGTGCTGAGATTACAGGCATGAGCCACCACGCCCAACCAGACAAATGAATGTTTGAGGAATGTGGTTCAGCTCATAACACTCACAAATGTATTGTTAGCAATTTTATGTATTGTGACACTGTTCAGAGATGATATTTGTGTGTAAAGTGGTAGGCCCTTTGTATATGAGAAATGAGTTATTACAGGCCCATTTTAATAAATAAATATTTTGGACAGGTAATATATTTACGTGGTTCAGAATTCAAAGGGTCATAGAAAAGGAAACACAAATGGCCAATAAACAGAAGAAAATGCTCTCAATGTTAGCAGTAACCAAAAATGTTCATAAGATCGCACCATTTTACACCCACTGGATTGGCAAAAACTTTAAAGACTATTCATATCAAGCATGGATAAAATGTTAAACAAAAGAAAACCCCTTCATGCTGCTTGATAGGATTGGTACAACCACGTTGGAAGCCATTTGGCAAAAGCTGGGAGTCTGTCTACCCACTGGCCCAGCAGTTCCACTGCCAGGAGCCAACCCTGGAGAACTCTTGCATGCATGCAGCAGGAGGCAGATATATGAACGTTCATAGCCACATAGATGGGAAAGAACTCATTGTGGATCACCAGGAAAATGGATCGAGAAAGTGGGTGTATGCACTCAATGGAATGTTAGTTAACAATGAAAATACATGAATAAAAGTTTCCAGGCCAGGTGCAGCAGCTCACACCTGTAATCTCATCACTTTGGGAGGCAGAGGCGTGCAGATCGCTTGAGCTCAGGAGTTGGAGACCAGTCTGAGCAACATGGTGAAACCCTGTCTCTACTAAAAATACAAAAATTAGCTAGCCGGCTGGGCGCAGTGGCTCATGCCTGTAATCCCAGCACATTGGAAGGCCGAGGTGGGAGGATCACCTGAGGTCAGGAGTTCGAGAGCATCCTGGCCAACATGGTGAAACCCCGTTTCTAATAAAAATTTAAAAATTAGCCAGGCATGGTGGCACATGCCTGTAATCCCACCTATTCGGGAAGCTGAGGCAGGATAATTGCTTGAACCTGGGAGGTGGAGGTTGTAGTGAGCCAAGATCATGCCACTGCACTCCAGCCTGGGCAATAGGGTGAGACTCTGTCTCAAAAAAAAAAAAAAAAAAAAAAAAGCTGGGCATTATGGTGCATGCTTGTAGTCCCAGCTATTTGGGAGGCTGAGGCAGGAGGATTGCTTGAGCCCAGGAGGTGGAGGCCTCAGTGAGCCAATATCGTGCCATTGCACTCCAGTCTGGACAACAGAGTGAGAGAGTTACCAGCATCAGCATGGATGATATTAGTACTATAGTGAGAGCAACTAGTGAGTCACAGTAAGATACAAACAGTGTGATACCATTTTTATAAAGTTGAAAGCAAGTAATGTGAAATGATATATTACTTAGGAATATATACATTTGTGATAAACTCCAAGAAAGCATGAAAATAGGACTGAGGCCAGTGTTTCCCTCTGTGGAAGCAGGGAGGGGCTGCAGGAAGATTCAGCACCATTGGTGAGGTTCCATTTCTTAAGATGGGAGGCTGGTGGCTCCATGGGGAAGAAGTATTTCTTATTATACCTCAAGATAAACATTCATTTTAATTAAGCTTCATATACATCAAATAATTTATTATTTTTTAAGTTTTGAAAGCTCTAAAGGCATATAATGAAAATCTCCAAAGGCAACTGATATTTTCAGATGTTGGTGCATCATTCAGAGATAATGTATAGTTACAGAGATAATTTAGACATATCATTCCAAGATAAGCTAAACTTGACAGCAAAAACATACATACCTATGCATGTACATATTTATGTGTAGCTATCTTGTGTGTATGTGTGTTATGTGTTGTGTGTGTGTGTGTGTGTATTCTACCTCCCCTCCTTTTTAGACAAATGGTAGCATTTCTGCAGGCCCCTTTTAAACAACACTAACCTCATATAACCAAAGATCAGGGTAAGTAGAAAGTCTGAGGAAGAAAAATGGAACAGGTGTGGTGGCTCATGCCTATAATCCCAGCACTTTGGGAGGCTGAAGTTGGGGAGGCTTGTGTGAGCTGAGGAGTTCAACACCAGGAGTTCAAGACCAACAGAGCCAGGCGTGGTGGTGTGGGCCTGTAGTCCCAGCTCCTCAGAAGGCAGAGGTGGGAGGATCACTTGAGCCCAGGAGTTTGAGGCTGCAGTAAGCCATGATCACACCACTGCACTCTAGTCTGGGAGACAGAGTGAGACTCTGTCTTGAAAAATAAGTAAATAAATAAATTGACTTGTCTATCTCTTTCATAGCTTAGATGAAAAAAATCAAAGATAGAATTGTTGCTCATGGATAGAGAGACTTCTGGGAAGCAGGAATCCAGTTAGCTAGCTGAAGCTGGTGAGACATGGAATTTGGATTTGTTTAAAGCACTGGAAATGAGAGTCCAGCCATCTCCTCATCGGACCCAAGCAAAGGGCAGAGGCATGAGGTTCTCCCTTCCTGATAATGAGACCCCCTGAGTTACAAATGTCTCCGATGAACCACACAGATGTGAAGAAGCAAAGAGAGGGCACACTTGCCACCAAATGGAAGCAGGAGGCGAATACATGAGGAGATGAAAAAGTATTAACATCAAATGTATGTCAAGCTGCAGACCGGAATCAGGGCAGATTGGGGAGCTGTCGGGTGCAGGAAGGGAAGCGGGGAGCCAGGAGGGGCCTAGCCACTGGGAAGAGGGGACAAGGCCATGTGCCCGCAGGGGTGGAAGGTGGGTGCATGACACCCAGGGAAGTACGAGGTTCAGACCGGGCCAACCACAGAAGCTGCCAGTCGCTCAGTTGATCTGGGAAGACTTCCCAGAGGAGACGGGCTTTCAGGAGCAGCTTGGATGAGGGAAAGTAACAGGTTGGTGAACAGATTGAGGCTGGGAGTTCCAGGCATACTGCCGATCCACACTGGCAGAGCGCCCAAGGAACACTCGATTATCATCTTTCTGTTGTGTCTTTCACTCTTTTGTATTTCCTTAAAGATCCCAGAATCTGGCATGGGTGTTTGGTTATATGATGAGCTGGCAGGGAGCGGGTGTGCACTAAAATGCAAATGATGACTGTTGGATTCTCTGTGAGGGAGGCGAGAGGAAGGTGTTTAGCGCCAGGTGAATGGGCCCTGCCAGACATGGAAGCCGTGTGGCATGAGCCACGGAGCCCTGTGTGGGAATTGGGGGCCCTGGGCTGTTGCCCCAGCTCAGATACTGACTTGTTCTGGGACAAGGGAGGTCACAACATCACATGCTGTAGCTTTTCTCAAGGACAACATGGGTGTGTTGGACTCAATGACCTGTAAGACTTCCCAATCTAAGCAACTCAGTCATTGATCGCCAAAAGAAACAGAGTCTCCCAGTTCAATGGAACTGAATATCTCAACAGCCTCAAAGCTTCACAGTGTAAACACCCTTTAGAGTCATGCCGGCCAAGCACTTCACACAGGTCTTTCCCACACAGCGTTTCATCTACATCTCATAATAACCCAAGAGGCAGGTAGGGCAGGGATAGGATTAGCCCCATTCTACAAACGGGGACACAGAGAGACAGACTGATTGTTCAAGGTCCTAGTGCTGGATGCCGGCTAAGCTGAGCTAGACCCCTGAGGCCCTGCCCTCCCTGCCAACTCCCACTTGGATGTTAAGTGATATTCAGAGCACACCCAATGCTGGCTCTGGGAGGAGGGCCTGAAGCACTGATGCCAGATCTACTCTCCCAGCCTCAACTTTAAGGCCATAGTGAGTCGCTTTCACCTGAGTGCCACCCACTCACAGTTCCCTGCCCCACCTTGCACATGTCTGCTGCACAGGGGCTGGGTCAAAACATACTCTTTATTTCTGTAAAGACCTGCCCTGGGGCCGGTGAGGTGGTTCACACCTGTAATCCCAGCGCTTTGGGAGGCTGAGGCAGGAGAATTGCTTGAGGCCAGGAGTTCGAGACCAGCCTGGGCAATATAATAAGACACTGTGTCTACAAAAAAATTTAAAAATTAGCTGGGTGTGGTGGTACACGCCTGTGGTCCTGGTGCTGGGAAGGCTGAGGCAGGTGGATTGCTTGAGCCTGGGAGGTCAAGGCTGCAATGAGCTACGATTGTATCACTGCACTCCAGCCTGGGTGACACAGTGAGATCCTGGCTCTAAAAAGTAAAAAAAAGAAAGACCTGCTGTGGGCTGGCACTCAGATCCCAGAGGTCTGATCCTCTGGGCTCCTGAAGCAGTGGGACAGCCTGCCTGGGCTCTAGTGTGAGGGGAGTGTCCTTGCTTTTGTCTCAGCCTGACTTCCTGTCTAGACATCTCGAATGGTCCCCTGAATTTAGCGTGCCGTGTTTGCTGCCAGCTCTGTCCAACCCACACAGGCCAGTGCCCAGCAGCTGCTGCCGCCCCCTCATCAGGCTGAGTCCTAAGAGGAGGGGCTGGCAAGGGAGGGTCGAGCCTAGAAAATTGTATAATGAAGGTACCCATCAAGATGACAACAGCCTCAGAGGCAGCTCAACATCCTAGAATTCTGTCCTTTTCAGAACTCATGCAGGCACTCGCTCTCTCCCCCACACCTGGAAGGATGGGTTGTCAAGGCAACTTCTTGAAGGCACCAGCATCCACAGTGCCATCGGTCCCCATGGACCCACTGAAGCTGACTGTGAAGAAAGGAGGTTGTCCCTCAGACTGGCTCTGGAGAGATATGAAGAGTCTAGTCGTCTGGAATATTCGATCCCAAGTCAAGACTCTCCCTCTTGGACCCACCTTAGTGGGAGGCCAAATCTTCCATAAGACGCGAAGCTGGAATATCATACCCAGCACTGGTGCAGTGAGACCAGAGCCTTTTTACATTTAATTAATTAATTAATTAATTTAGGAGATGGAGGTCTCGCTTTGTCACCCAGGCTGGAGCGCAGTGGAACAATCACAGCTCACTGCAGCCTCGACCTCCCAGGTTCAAGGGATCCCTCCATCTCAGCCTCCAGAGCATCTGGGACCACAACCACAAGCCAGCCCGCCTGGCTAATTTTTAAATTTGTTGTAGAGGTGGGTCACAGTGGATCTCACCTGCAGTTCCAGCACTTTGGGAGGCTGAGGTGGGTGGATCACTTGAGCCTAGGAGTTCAAGACCAGCCTGGGCAACATGGTGAAACCTCATCTCCACCAAAAAATATAAAAACTAGCCAGGCATGGTGGCATGTACCTGTAGTCCCAGCTACTGAAGAGTCTGAGGCATGAGAATCACTTGAGCCCAGGAGGGTGAGTTGGCAGTGAGCCAAGATCATGTCACTGCACTCCAGTGTGTGCAACAGAGTAAGCCCCTGTCTCAAAAATAAAAATCAATCAATCAATCAATCAATCAATCCATTTGTTGTAGAGACAGGGTCTTGCTATGTTGCCCAGGCTGGTCTTGAACTCCTGGCCTCACATCTGTAGTCCCACTTTGGGACTGTAGAACGTGCCCGGCCTTCAGAGCCTGTTTTCTGAAAATCTCCCATGCTTCCCCAAAGCACAGCTTTACCCCTGAGCCCTGGCTCCTCAGTGTCCCTGGACTCATGGTGTAGGGAAGAGGGGTGCTTCTCTCTCCTACTTGCCTGGGAAAAGCAGCGGTTTCAGCTCTGTGGGCCCTATCACGGTTCTGAGTGACTTGAAATCAAGTTGAGAAAAACAGACAAAGCCCAATTGAGGGTGTTCTGTAAAATACCTGAATCCTCAAAATTGCCAAGGTCATCAAAAACAAGAAAAGTCAGAGAAATTGTCACAGCCAAGAGGACCCTATGGGCACATAGAATATGCCTAGCAACCATGCGATGGGACAGGATGAGCACTGGATTGGGAGTCTATTATCAACATTAGCAATCTCAGCATTTTTGAAGGCTGAGCTGGGAAGATCACTTGAAGTCAGGAGCTCAAGACCAGCCTAGGTGACGCAGCAAGACCCTATCTCTACCAAAACCATTTTTTTAATTAGCTGGGTGTGGTACCACCCTCTTGTAGTCCTGACTACTCAGGAAGCTGAGATGGGAGGATCCCTTGAGCCCAGGACTTTGAGGCTGTAGTAAACTATGATCACGCCACTGCACTTCAGCCTGGGCAACAGAGGGAGACCCTGTCTCAAAACCAAAAACCAAACCAAAACAAAAACACTTGTAATGACTAACATTGACAGAATTCCCTTATTGTTTAAAAGCACAATTATTAGGCTGGGCACTGTGGCTCACGCTTGTAATCCCAACACTTTGGGAGGCCGGGGTGGGTGGATCATTTGAGGTCGGGAGTTTGAGACCAGCCTGACCAACATGATGAAACCCCGTCTCTACTAAAAATACAAAAAAATTAGCTGGGCATGGTGGCCCTCGCCTGTAATCCCACCTACTTGGGAGGCTGAGGCAGGAGAATTGCTTGAACCTGGCAAGCAGAGGCTGCAGTGAGCCCAGATTGCACCACTGCACTCCAGCCTGGGTGACAAAGTGAGACTCCGTCTAAAAAAAAAAAAAAAAAAGCACAATTATTTTGAATAAAAATGTTCTTTTAGAACCATTTAGATTTACAGAAAAATTGCAAAACAGTAGAGTTCCCATCTACTTACACCAGTTCCTCTACTATCAACATCTTACATGAATAGATACATTTGTTACAATTACTGAACCAACATGGATACATTGTTATTAACTAAAGCCCGTATTTTATTCAGATATCCTTTTTACTTAGTCCTTCTTTCTCTGATTGCAGGATGCCATATTACATTTAGTTGTAATGTTCCCTCAGGCTCCTATTGGCTGTGACAGTTTCTCTGGCTTTCCTTGTTTTTGATGAATCTGACAGTTTTGAGGCATATTGGTTGAGCATGTCTGATGTTTTTCTCATGATTAGACTGGAGTTATAGGTGAGGACTGCAGCTATCAAGGGTCATTTTCAGCCCATACCAAGACTACATACCAAGACTACATACTGTCAACATAACTTGTCACTGTTGATGTGGACCTGGGTCACCTGGCTGGGGTATAGTAATTGTTAGAATTCTCCACTGTAAAGTTATTTCAGAGAGTGATTTTTTTTTTTTTTGAGTCAGAGTCTCACTCTGTCTCCCAGGCTGGAGTGCAATGGAGTGATCCCAGCTCACTGCAACCTCTGCCTCCCAGGTTCAAGCAATTCTCCTGCCTCAGTCACCCGAGTAGCTGGGATTACAGGTGTGTGCCACCACACCCGGCTAATTTTTGTATTTTTAGTAGAGACAGGGTTTCACCATATTGGCCAGGCTGGTCTCTTGGCCAGGCTGGTCTCAAACTCCTGACCTCTTGATCAACCTGCCTCAGCCTCCCAATGTGCTGGGATTACAGGCGTGAGCCACCACACTTGGCCTGATTTTGTTTTGTTTTAGCTTTAGGGGTATAAGTGGTTTTGGTTACATGGATAAATTGCATAGCAGTAAAGTCTGGGCTTTGAGTGCACCCATCTCCTGAATAGTGTACGGTGTACCTGACTGATGGGTGATTTTTCAATCCCTTGATCCCTCCCTGCTTCTGGGTCTCCAATATGCATGATACCACTCTGTTTGCCTTCTCATATCCCTAGCTTAGATCCCACTTATAAATGACAGACAGCATGAGGTATTTTGGTTATCCGTTCCTGAGTTACTTCACTTGGGATAATGGCCTTCAGTTCCATCCAAGCTGCTGCAAAAGACATGATTTCGTTCTTTTTTTAAATGGCTGAGTAGTATTCCATTGTGTATATATACCACATTTTCTTTATCTACTCATTTGTTGATGAGCACTTAGGTTGATTCCATTTTTTTGCAAAGCACATTTTCTTTCTTTCTTTTTTTTTTTTTTTTGAGACAGGGTCTTGCTCTGTCACCCAGTGGCACAAACATGGCTCACTGCAGCCTCAACCTCCCTGGCTCAAGCGGTCCTCCCACCTCAGCCCCCCAAATAGCTGGGACTACAGGTGTACACCATTGTGCCTGGCTAATTTTTTATTTTTTTTAGTAGAGACAGGGTCTTGCTGTGTTGCTCAGGCTGGCCTTGAACTTCTGAGCTCAAGTGATCCACCTGCCTCAGCTTCCCAAAGTGCTGGCATTAGAAAGCACACTTTTAAATGTGTGATTTGCTTTCATCTCATTGAAGTATCTTTGGAGCTTTGTACTTTCACTTATAATCTCTAGTTCCTGGCTATAAAAGCAAAAGAAAGACCAACAGCTCTGAGGTCCTGGTTCCTAGGTTCTACATTGCACTCTGTTACTCACTCTGACATACAGAGTAAAGGCAGCAGCCACAAGGATACCAAGGGTAGGATTCCAACCTTCCCTGGAAATGACAGACCACAGAACTGGGAGTGGGCTGGAGGTGGGCTCCTACTTTTCTGTAATGTCTGTGCCAGACATTATAAGGAATGACCAGGTCTAAGCCATAATCAACAAAATGTAGTGTGGGAGACCAGTTGTAAGCCAATGAATGGTGAGGGATACATTCAGGCTGTCCTTTCCAGCCCATCATGAACACCACCTCCTCCATGCAGCCTTTCTTCATGGTCCTATTTGGGTGTTTTCTCTTCCTCCTCTGAACACTTCTAATACTCTGTGTTGAGATATGGCATGTACTTCACTGAGGCTGCTAGTGGTTTCAATGACTTGCCCTGGTAGATAGAGATTCTGCCATTTATATCAGGGAGTTATCATAAAAACTCATTAACTATGGGCTGACTAGGTCTAAATCTGAGATCACGAGACATTAGTATTAGAGGCAATAGATGTGCTGGGCTCTGAGGAGGGGAGGTCTTGGGTGGCTTCCTGGAAGAGGTGAACGTGGAAGCATGGCTGAAGGATAGGCGGAGGTCTTTCTTCTTCCTCAGATGAGGTAATAGTGAGTTGAAAACCAGGCCCAACCTCAGTGCAACCCAGGGACTAGACCCTTAATACCCAATTCTTCAAGGTTGGCTCTTCTCTCCACATCTTCCATAATCCTACCTTAGGTCTCAGTTCACGGCAATCTCTCCACCTGGAATGCTCTTGCTTTCTCCTTCTTCCCTGATCATTCCAGCCCACAGTGACGCTGTGCTCCTCTGACCGTCCAGACTAGCATTTAGGGTGTATAAGCCCTTGTGTGGCAGGTCATAAACTACCCTGGGTTAGGAGTTCTCCCCTGGGAGTGGGTCTGGGTCTCCTGGGCTCCCCGGCTCAGCCCTGGCCCCTGCAGGTGCTCAGTCAGCACTGGCTGATGGGATTCCCGCTCCACAGTCTTCATGGGCTGAAGCCTCCTGTGACCTGTGTTTATCGCATCTCCAGAGCCTAAGGGAGCCTTCTTGTCAGGCTGCTCGTCCTGAATGCCCAGCCGCCTCTCCACGGTGGGAAGATGCTGCAGAAGGGAACACGACTCCCACCTTCACATCCACAAGGAACTTTATCATTGCTCCAAACACGCCCACACAGTCTGTATCCTAGCGACTCTGGAGAGTTCCTCCCAGCCTCTCATGAATGAGGAGCAGCTCGCTCTGCGGCGGCCTCTGAGACAACACTGGCGTGTGTGTGTGTGTGAGAGAGAGAGAGAGTGTGCCTATATGAATGTGTGTGAGAGTGTGTGTGTGTGACTGTATGTGTATGTGTGTGACAGTGTGTGTGATTGTGTGAGAGTGTGAGTGTGAGTATGTGATCGTGTGAGAGTGTGTGAGTGTATGTGTGTGTGAGGGTGACAGTGTGTGAGTGCAGTTGTGCGTTTGTGAGTACATGTGAGAGTGTATACGTGTGTGTGTGTGATAGTGTGAGTATATGTGAGTGTGTGAGAGTGTGTATATGTGTGTGTGAGTGTGATAGTGTGAGTATATGTGAGTGTGTGAGAGTGTGTATATGTGTGAGTGTGAGTGACAGTGTGTGTGTGTGATAGTGTGTGTGAGTGTGTATATGTGTGTGTGAGTATGATAGTATGTGTACGTGTATGTGAGTGTATGTAAGAATATGTGTGTGTATGTGAGTGTATGTAAAATGTGTATGTGTGATAGTGTGTATGTGAGTGTGTGAGTGGTAGTGTGAATTTGTGAATGTAAGAATGTATGTGTGTGAGTGCAAGTGTGTGATTATGTGTGTGAGTGTATGTGAGAGTGTGTATATGTGTGTGAGGGTGTGTGATAGTGTGAGTGTATGTGTGTGACAGTGAGTCTACATGACCGTGTGTGAGTGTGAGTGTGTGTGAGAATGATAGTGTGTGAGTGTGTGGATGTATGTATGTGAGTGTATATGTAAGTGTGAGAGTGTGTGTGAGTGAGGGTGTGTATGTGCATGGTATGTGTGGTGTGTGTGTGATGTGGGTATATATGTGTATAAGCCTGTGTGTCCTGTGTGAGGGTGTGTTTGTGTGTGTGGTATTATGTGACTGTGAGTGTGAGTGTGCACATATGGGTATAAACCTGTGTGTGTTGTGTGTGGGGGTATATGGGTATGTGTAAGTGTACATGTATGAGGGTGGTGTGCTGTGGGGTATGTGTGTGCATTTTAGGTATGTGAGGGTGTGTGTGTGTGACTCTGGATGAATGTGCTGTGTGTGAATGGGGGTTTAGATAGAGCGTATGTGAACCTGTGTGGGAAGTGTGAGTTTATGCAGGGGTACAGGGATACAGGTTGCATGCGGATGTGTGGGTGTGTGCGTGTGCAAGTGGGTGTGTGGGAGGGAGGAAACGTGCCCCAGCCTGATCATGTGAGAACACTCAGGACCGTATCTACTCCCGTGGGTGGAAGACCGTGTGGTCCTGCGACCGTCCCTGATGCCAGCACCCACTCCCTTTTCCCTCCTAGCCCACACTTCTCCCTCCTACCGCCAGCAAATCTCCACGCTCCAGGGCACCTTTGCAAGAGGTCGAGTCGTCCAGCGCCCACTGGAGATGGTCCCCACCATGCAGACCAGTCTCCTTCTTCCCATCCTGGCCCTGCCTGCTTCCAGCAAGGGCAGGAAACCTCAAAGGATGCTGGAAAGTGGTTTCCCGCTCCACCCAGGCCACGTGCCAAACCTCTGGAGTCCCCTGAACCCCATAGCCGAGGGAGATGAATTTGCCATTAGACACCAAAGGATAAGAAACTGCTGACACAGGCCCAAGGCTGTCTCGGCCCTGCTGGGGTGATGGATGATGAGTTTTCAAGCGAACTCTAATAGGAAGTCCATGCATAATACATCATTAGGGGAGCAAATTCCAATTTGCATCCCATTAGGCCTCTGAGGTCTGGGAGGCCCAGCCACACAGCCCAAGCCTTCCTTCAGGACTCAGAGCAGAGAGGTGCCCGTGCCATCAGAGGCTGACCCACCAGGCCAGTGCCCGACTGTAGGATGTATGCGTGGTCAAGGGTGGGGCTGTGTTCTCCCAGCACTGCCCCTGGTATTGTTTCAGGAGCCCATGGCTTGACTCTGGGCTGCTCTGGTCCTGTCCACTGCCTCCACAGTTCTTGTTTTTTGTTGTTGGCTTGTTTTTTTGAGTCAGGGTCTCACTCTGTGGCCCAGGCTGGACTGCTGTGGTGCAATCAAGGCTCACTGCAACCTCAAACTCCCAGGCTCCATCAATCCTCCCACCTCAGCCTCCAGAGTAGCTGGGACTGCAGGCATGCATCATAACACCCAGCTAATTTTTTTCTTTTAATTTTTAGTAGAAACGAGGTCTCACTACGTTGCCCAGGTTGGTCTTGAACTCCTGAACTCACGCAATCCTCCCACCTCCATCTCCCAAAGTGCTGGGTCTCCTGGAGTGAGCCAGCACACCCATCCCACCCCCACGGCTCTTCACAAGCAGGAAGGAAATCCCCAGCTTCCTGTGGCTGCTGTCATTTATAGTCACTGTCGTGCTGAAAGTCAAGCATAGGGAGCAGAATAATGTGTGGCTCAGTTTCCAAAGACCTAAATGGGGGCCCAAAGAGAAGGGCCCCCCCGGCAAGGACTGGGAGCTGTAGGGCAGTGGAGAACGCCAAGCTGAGGACCTGCAGCCTGGGCTCATTCCCTGCTCTGCCACTCACAGTACCAACCTCTTTTCTATCCTCTACACTCAACCTCTCTGAGCCTCAGTTTTCTTATCTGTGAAAGAGGGATGGTCACCTGCCTTGCAGAGATTTTCTGAGTATGGGAAAGTGCATTTGAGACTTTACGGTGCTGCGATGCTTTGGAGGGTGCTCTGCAGACCCTGAGATGGAGGTTGGGTGTGGGACTGATGTTTGGGGTGGGCAGGGCAAGGGGAAGATGGAGTAGAGTTTCTGGCCCTGGAGCTCAGCATTCTGTCTTCTGCTTCCTGCCTTAGGAGAGGCTTCAGGCTTCCTCTGAAGACTGCGGGGCGGGTTGGGCGCATGGCAGTGGGGCTCTGAGAAGTTGGGGCTTAGTCTGAGAGTGTAGTGTGGTTTTCCTTTCAGGGGCAGAGCCTGTCTGGGGAGGAGGCGCCTGAGCAGGGGGTCAGTACAGCTAAACTGAAGCTTATGATATTTTAAGAGCATTCTGGAAAAACTGGGAGAGGAGCCAGGCTAGGGTGGTTGGTGGGGGGGGTGGGGGGCAGTGAAATCTGGTCAAAGATTGCCCAGTAAAGGAAGGGCCCAGCTCTGAAGCTGTATAGCAGAGTGGGCAATTCTGACAGTGATCGGGGCGGCCACTAATCCTCCCCACATGCCCTAAAAATGCTTTAGAGGCTTGGGCCGCAGGCCACACCCACTGGCCTTTAAGGAAATCTCCCTTTTTTTTTAAAAAATTATTATTTCATTTTTAATTTTTTAGAGATAGGGTCTTGCTCTGTCTCCTAAGCTAGAGTGCGGTGGCACAAGCAGAGCTCACTGCAGCCTCGAACTCCCTGCCCGAAACCATCTTCCCACCTAGGCCTCCTGGGTAGCTGGGGCTACAGGCGTGAGCCACCACGCCCAGCTAATATTCTAATTTTCATAGAGATGGGGTCTTGCTATGTTGCCCAGGCTGGTCTCAAACTCCTGGGCTCAGGTTGAAACCATCTTCCCATCTCGGCCTCCTGAGTAGCTGGGGCTGCAGGCGTGAGCCATCATGCCCAGCTAATATTCTAATTTTCATAGACATGGGGTCTTGCTATGTTGCCCAGGCTGGTCTCAAACTCCTGGCCTCAAGCAAGCAATCCTCCCACCTTAGACTTTGTAGTATCCTCCTGGTTCTCAACTGGAACGGGGATGTGTTTGTGGGGGCAGGGGTCTCTGTGACAGAGCCTGTCCGTGAGCCCCACCTAAATCCTGTCTGACCTCCGCCCTGCTGACTGCTGGCCCTACCTCACATGTTCTGCAGCCCACCAAGGACTGATTGATTGGCACTCCCTAGACCCAAACTCTTAAATTATTTTCCATGGTTCATGGAGAGGTGCAGGGCTGTGGCCAGGTGGGTCAGGGGCCAGGGAAGAATCGTCCTGGTGAGATGTACCTTCCCCTGGTGATGTGTCAGGGCAGGGTGCGGAGGGAGCAGGGAGGGCCTCCCAGGTCTCAGATGCATGCAGATGGCACATTTTACGTGGAAGTTTTGCAATTGTCTAGCAACTTAGGGTCGTGAAATACTTTCCAGTTTTTCCTCTCAATTTATTGGGGTGACACAGGGGAAAGCCTGTGACGTGTTGTGTTATTATCATTTGGATAATATACCTTGACCTGTAGGGATGTGTCCATGAGGGGATGAATGTCCTGGTATTGCTCCAGCGATACCCCGGGCCACAACGACAGGCCTGAAATTGCTGAGGGTTTAAGGCACTGGAAGGCCTGACTGTGCCTTAGTTTTCTCTCTTGTCAAATGCTAGTTCCACTAGTCCCACAATTTTCTTGTGGGTAGTAAAATGAGAGCATAGAAACAAAAATATGCAGTGAGACATGATCACGCCACTGCACTCCAACCTGGGCAACAGAGAGAGACTCCTGACTCTAAAAAAAAAAGAAACAGAAAAAAAAGTTTAATAAAAGTACAATAATGCTTTGAAAGTACTATCGATACTGTGAAACTTTAAGGTATAATGTAATAGTGTTCGTATAACTTCTAACAGTCCTTGCGGGATTAATAGCTAACAATGTGGAAATAATCTGTTGTTGGGACAGGAATGTCATGCTGATATGGCAATTGTCTAGATGTACTGCCTTTTGAATGGATGCCAAAATGTGCTAAGTCCTGATACCTGAAAAATGGGCAGTGAGTGTCTGGAAACCTCTCCAACTCCCAGAGGGATAGCAGATTTTACTACAAGAGTCTCTCAGGTTCCATAGTTACTCTAAGGCTGTTCTGCTGGGGACACGCATTGTTTTATTTTTTAAAAAAATAAGTTCTGTGATTTTCTATCAAGACTTTTGTGTTTCTTTTGATAACTTGCAGAGTAATTATTCATATTCTCCAACAGACAGACTGTTTGCTCAGTGGGACAGGATTTGTTGATCTGCTGTTACAACTCAATCCCAGTACATTTTGTGGTGGCGATTTTCCGAAGCATTCTTCAGGTTGTGCTATCGTATTGCACGAATCCATTTATCAGCCCACATTTCAGGGCTAACTACTGCTGTGTCATCATTACATACCCGTTTGCAGGATCTGTGGGAGACAGGGTGGCACGTCCCCCAATTATACCTCCAGTCATTTTGTCAGTTGGTTGTTACTGAGCACGTTCATTTCCTTCCTTCCTTCCTTCCTTGCTTCCTTCTTTCCTTTGTTCCTTCCTCCCTCCCTCCCTCTTTCTCTCTCTTTCTTTTTCTTTCCCTTTCTTTCTTTTTCTTTCTTTCTTTCTTTCTTTCTTTCTTTCTTTCTTTCTTTCTTTCTTTCTTTCT
>NW_012118710.1:4311453-4313497 GCF_000951035.1 Colobus angolensis palliatus | reverse complement strand
TCATCATGTGAGTTATAGTGGAGAGGGATCCATATAATACAGAGCCTGTGCAGACCAAAAAGTTTGTTTTTGTTTTTTTTTTTCTTCTTTATTCTAAGAGAAATACCTAAAAATTAAAAGACTGAAGAGATTGGTGACTTGATCAAAAGCTAAGTAATCTGTTCAAGGTCACAAAATAGTAATATAATCAATGTTCAAATCCCGATTTTTGACAGCCAACTCAAGACACTTTACACTTTTTCAATTGACTAGAGTTATTTCCACATTTACTAAAATGTTCACTTCTTCTGCCATTTTATACAGTTAAAGTTATCTGTCTGTCAATTTGTACAGCAGTGTAGGGAAAGTCTATAGGATCTGTAAACCAGAAAGAAAAAACAAACAATTTTTAATACTATCCTGTTACTTTGAAATGTGTGTATTAAATAGTTGATTACAAAGTTATATTAATAGTTGCTTTATTTTTTATATTTTAAACAAAATTTAAGGTGGGATTCTACAGCACATAATATCACAATCCTAACTGAAATGCAATGCTATGTGCTTTTCATAGTTTCCCTTAACTAGGAATTAATTAAATTAGAAATTCATTGCTATTAGCATTAGGAATGTCTCTGTTTTTATTGGAACTAGAGTAATTTGAAAATTTTGTGGAAATATGCTGCAATAAACATACATGTGCATGTGTCTTTAGAATAGAATGATTTACATTCCTTTGGGTATATAACCAATAATGGGTTTGCTGGGTCAAATGGCATTTCTGGTTCTAGATCCCTGAGGAATAGCCACACTGTCCTCCATGATGGTTGAACCAATTTACACTTCCACCAACAGTGTAAAAGCATTCCTATTTCTCCACAGTTTCACCAGCATCTAATGCAAATCAAAACCACAATGAGATACCATGTCACACCAGTCAGGATGGCAATTATTAAAAAGACGAGAAATAAATTTTAAACAGTGAGTTTACCAAATGATAGCATTGACTTTATAAATGCTATCTTTTTTTTTTTTTTTTACATGGAGTTTTGCTCTTGTTGCCCAGTCTGGAGTGCAGTGGTGCAATCTCGGTCACTGCAACCTCCGCCTCCCAGGTTCAAGTGATTCTCCTGTCTCTGTCTCTCTCTCTCTCTCTTTCTTTCTTTCTCTCTTTCCTTCTTTCTTACATGGAGTTTTGCTCTTGTCGTCCGGTCTGGAGTGCAGTGGTGCAATCTCGGTCACTGCAACCTCCGCCTCCCAGGTTCAAGTGATTCTCCTGTAACTGGGATTACAGGTGCCCACCACCACGGCCGGCTAATCTTTTGTATTTTTAGTAGAGACGGGGTCTTGCCATGTTGTGCGGGCTAGTCTCAAACTCCTGACCTCAGGTGATCCGCCTGCCTCAGCCTCCCAAAGTGCTGGGATTACAGGTGTGAGCCAACACACCCGGCCATTTCTTATGTGCCTGTCACAATGTTTAGTGGTGAATGCATGATCCTGAATCCCCTAAGCAACTGTGTAGTCCTGATCAAACATTGTACTTTATTTCAGTCACAAGCTAGACCTTGCTTTATCTGTATGATTTTACCTAAGCTGCTTTAATAGGTACCTGAAGGATTTTTTAGTTGTCTTATTTACATTTGCTCCATGGGCTTTTTTTCCCCCTGTAGTTTTTCCAACAGATTTGGCTGTTCAGTTTTCAGGTTTTAATGTGAAACTGCTATAATTTTCACAGACCAATGAGGTTGCTATGATACTCCCTGAAGACTTGCCTCGTTTTGCATCAGGGGGCTGCATCTGTTGTCAATGTGAATTACTTCCTTTCCACCTGAGGAACAGGAAGGCTTTTAATCGGGGTATTTCCATAGATAGTTACTCATTAACACTTCGATACTGTATACAAGGTCGGCTTTCAGACCATTTTATAATACCATTGACACGTTAGAATAGAGAGAATAAATGGCAATATTGCCTAAATCTCATTGCCTGTGTTGAGGCAACTTCTTAATTTTTTTCTCCATGGGAATTTTATATATATATATATATATATATATATTTTTTTTTT
>NW_012118710.1:4307446-4310910 GCF_000951035.1 Colobus angolensis palliatus | reverse complement strand
TTTTTAGTAGAGACGGGGTTTCACCGTGTTAGCCAGGATGGTCTCGATCTCCCGACCTCGTGATCCGCCCGTCTCGGCCTCCCAAAGTGCTGGGATTACAGGCTTGAGCCACCGCGCCCGGCCTAAAATTGTTTTTTAAAAAAAGAACTTCCTACTTTCAGAGTACAAATCAGAGTCAAACATCTGAGAGGGGAGAGATGTAGATTCAGTATCAGTTATTCTCAGGGGGAGGGAGGAGCCCACGGTCTTTATCACAAGTTGTTCTTTCACAATTTGGTTCAGTTTACATTTCTTCTTGGCAGTCCATCTGTGCCAGGGAGCATGGGGACCTGGCTGACCTGTCAGGTATACCTAATGCATTTGGAAGCCAACAGTCTTCTGGTAGATCCAAGGAGACAAGGGAGCCAGCCCGACTTTGCAAAATCCAGCCTCTCCCCATATATGCCCTGTCTTTAAAGCAGGAAAAGCCTCTCAGAGAATGGGTACCTAGTCTCTTGGCTGTCGAAGGCAGAGGCAATGTGATTCAGGGAGGAGGATATAGCACAGTGAGACTGGGGAAAAGAAAAAAATACCCAAAAAACAAAAAGCCTGAGTACAGAAAGGATTCCTTTGGAGAGGAGGGCCTGGCGGGGAACTGCAACCTTACCCCCTGAGACTGCGGCTCAGAAACTCAGCCTGGAGGTTCAGTGAACCCGTTAGTAACATGAACTTGGTCACTGTATTTCTCAGCCCGAGCTCATGCATTATTTACCTGGCGTAAGTAAACCTGCTTCTCCCATGGTTGCTGAGGAAACCACTTTGATTTATTGAGTTCTGTTCTACTCTCCAGTGAAAAATGCTGCAGGGTGGAAAGAAGGAAGGGGGCCACTACTGGATCTCAGGGGCTCAGGGTGTGGAACAGTAAACGGGAGTCCTCACTTTTCCCTGGGAAGGGACCGACTAGGAAAGAATGCAGATTCCAGTGCTGGGAGCTCCAAGGTTGCCATTTCCTGCTTCTCTGAGTATCCCTTTTCTCTATAACACATCCTCCAGGAAGAGTGGGGAAGAGGGAACTAAGGAGAAAGGTGTCCCTTTCCCGAGGCCCCAGTGAAGGCCACTTGCAGCTCTCACTCTGACTGCTTGCAGAGATAGCATCAGTTTGTGCAGGGCAGAGAGGGGAAGGAGTCAGGTTTCCCCAGAGGCTGTTTCCCAGGTGGATCAGCCTGGGGAAGCCAACTCCATAACACAGGTAAAGTGGTCCTATCTGCTCCCAAGCTTGCTGCAGCTCATATCTGGGGAGTTGCCTCATAGACCAGGCAGCTATTATAGCTTAGAAAGGGCTTGGGACCCTGGGCTCAAATCTCAGAGCTTTTATTTATAATTTGAACAAGCTGTATAATCCTTCTGACTCTCAATCCCCCAATGTGTGGAAGATGGATAGTAGTGTCTGCCTTGGAGTGTTTTTGCGAAGACTTCTCAGTGAGTGATCTATGGAACACGTCCATGCCCAGGCATTACAATGTGGGGTGAAGGGTTGCTTGCTTAGACCACCTGTTTCCTTTTCTTGCCAGCAAGATTCAGACATCGTGCCGGGCTCCCTTCCTCCTCTTTACTGCGTATTGATTTTTCCTTTCCTCCCTTTGTTCTATTTGTGGCTCCTCCGGTCCCGCACAATTGCATTATTTCTTCAGAGGCACATTGTATGAGGAGGTCTGTTCATGCCCAGCAGCATCCTGGGCCTTCCTCCATGCCCAGCCGGCCTGGGCTGCTGTCCTCCTGGTCTGTGACCTTGTTGCATTTCCTTCTATAAAATGGCACTGTGTGGAGCCTTTTCCATTCCTTTCAGATTCTTTGCTTTTACTGGAAGGAAGCTGCTGCCTGTCAGGTGAGTGTGGTGATGTCCGCCAGGGTAACACAGACCGAGACATGTCAGCAAGATACTTGCAATGACCCATGCATTTACAAATTCTTTAGGCAATAGCCATAAATTGGTGAATTTTCAATTTTCTTTCTTTTTTTTTTTTCTGATACAGAGTCTCACACTATTGCCCAGGGTGGAGTACAGTGGCACGATCGCGGCTCACTGTAACCTCCGCCTCCCAGGTTCAAGCGATTCTTCTTCCTCAGCCTCCTTAGTAGCTGGGATTACAGGCGCCTGCCACCTCAGCCTCCAAAAGTGCTGGGATTACAGGAGTGAACCACCACGCCTGGCCTCAATTTTCATTTGTAAACCACAATGACATGTTAAAAAAGAAAAAGTTTCCTAGGTATCACTAACATAACTGTTTTTAGCAGCAACTTTCTAGATTTTCTTTGGTTCTCCTGGGGTTATTTTGTTATGTACGGGCTTATGTTTAAGTCTGTACTTAGCTACTATTGAGATTAGACTATAACTGTTAATTACGTCTTTGACATTTCTGCCTTGATATTAGGTGCTAAATGTCCCCAAATGACTTCGTTTCTCTCTACTTAAGCCAGTTCACCTGCTTCAGGCCTCTGTGCATTGTTTTCTCTGAAATGTCCATATGGCCAGAAAACCTATGTGTGTTACTGCGCTGCCTCCAGATCTTCTGACTTCATCCAGAACTGTTCCCATTGGGGCGGATGTTTCAAGCTGGCTTCTTAAAGAGACTTCTGATTTCTTCAAAACTAAATGATAAATCAACAAAGAAAACTCATGCCATCTCACAAATGTTTTTTGGCAGCAGCCACTTTTCAGAGAGGAATAAGAAGGAATTCTTCCATGAGGGAGGGGCCGGGCAAAAGAAGAGCAGACCTAAGAATGTTCTCGGCCAGTGGTTCTTAAACTTCAGCACACATCAGAATCACCTGTGCCCCAGAAAGCATGGCTTGCTTGGCCCACCCCAGGGTTTCTGATTCAGGAGGTCTGGGCGGGGCTGGAGAATGTGCATTTCCAATCAGTTCCCCGGAGATTGTGATGCTTTCTCTGCAGGAGCCACAGTTCAAGCAGAGAGGACTGCAGAGGCTTGAGACAGGAAAGAGTTTGATAGGTTCCAGGACAAGAAAGGAGTCCGGTGTGGCTGGAGGGTAATGACTGAGGGGCTGGAGACGGAGGCAGGTATCACAACATGCAGCGGAGACACAGACACAGATACACACACACACACACACACACACACGATGTTTGAAGTGGGGTGTGCATGCGGGGTTACTTTGCAATTGTTATTTCATTTGATTCTCTTCGCAGTCACCATGCTGTGAACTCGGTGCCTTTGATCTTTGTAAACCACCCCACCCTGCACCTTCCACAGAGTAGATGCTGGCTAAGTTGTATTATGTGCCAGATGCTGTCCTAAGCTCTTTATAAACATGATCTCATTTAATCCTCCTAATGACCCTGTGAAGCAGGAACTGTTATAATCCCATTTTACAGATGAGGAACACTGAGGCATCAGAGAGGTTACATAACTTGCCTGGGGTCACATAACTAGGAAATAACAGCCTGGCTGGTAAGCTCTAGCTGA
>NW_012118710.1:4302800-4305345 GCF_000951035.1 Colobus angolensis palliatus | reverse complement strand
GGCGAATTACCTGAGGTCGGGAGTTCAAGACCAGCCTGATCAACATGGAGAAACCCCGTCTCCACTAAAAATACAAAATTAGCCAAGTGTGGTGGCACATGCCTGTAATCCCAGCTACTCGGGAGGCTGAGACAGGAGAATCGCTTGAACCCAGGAGGCAGAGGTTGCGGTGAGCTGAGATAGCAACATTGCATTCCAGCCTGGGCAACAAGAGCGAAACTCCATCTCAAAAAAAAAAAAATGGTCTTGAATGAATGTTGTTGAATGAATGTTACTCGCTCTGCATCATAAGTAGAATAAAGGGAAAGGAATATTTATAAGCATCTATCATAGACTAAGTACTGTGTAGGCATCATCTATATGTTATTTCATTTCATCTCTATTAGAAGAGCTTTCATTTATTTAAATCTAGACTACATGGGCAGTGATATCTTAACACAGTTAAGATACCTGGGAGGCTGGGCACAGTGGCTCTTGCCTGTAATCCCAGCATTTTGGGAGGCCAAGGCGGGTGGATCACCTGAGGCCAGGAGTTCGAGACCAGTCTGGCCAACATGGCCAAACTCTGTCTCTACTAAAAATAGAAACATTAGCTAGGTGTGGTGGCGGGTGCTTATAGTCCCAGCTACATGGGAGGCTGTGGAGGGAGGGTTGCTTGAACCCAGGATGCGGAGGTTGCAGTGAGCTGAGATCGCACCACTGTATTTCAGCCTCTGTCTCTAAATAAATAAATACATACATACATAAATAAAAGATACCTGGGAAAACAGTTGATGAATACCTGTAAGGTGCTACAGGGCTGTAGGAAACGCAAAGAAGGACAATGTCTGTCTTCTGGGAGTTTCAGATATTATTGAGAACACATATATGTACACACGCACACATCCCACACATATATACCTTACTCACTCAAAGAAAGATTATTGAACTTGTAAAACACACTGATTACTAAATTCCTGGTACAGACCTAAATGTGATAGAAATGGGAAGAATGAGAGATCACTGTGGGCTCCAGTGTTTTTGAAGAAACCTCAGATGTGAGTCTCTCCCAGTGGCCTATATTCTCATATGCCTAGAGACTGGGAACAGATTAGATGATCTCCAGCAGTCTGCTGGCTGGAGAACTGGAGAATTGTTTATAACGATACCTTATATTTATGACTTTTGAAAAAGTACTGTAACATCCATGATCCTATTTTTATCTCCAAAGTCATACAGCTGATAATGAAGCAGGACCTGGGGTTGGATTCTGTCTCTGTCAATTACTAGTGGGGCTTCTGTCTGCCCATATGGCATCTCTGTGCAAACTGGAAAACAATGCCCCTTGCTCAGGTAAAATTGTGTTAAATTTAGTATATTACTGCATAGCTTGAACAACTGTGCGTGGCAGCCTTATCCTGGTTGTGCTTTCCGGAACATCTGCACTGCAGTCTTCCTGGCTGAGGGCACACATGTGCCACGCTCTCATTGCTTATGCTCCCTGCCCACCCCTGCCCTCCAATGCCAGGGCATGTATGTCCCTGGCAGCTTGTAGCTTTGCCTTAAACCAAAGTCCTCCATTAAGTAAAGGTTCAAAGCGGGGAAGGGTAAGGAATTAGGCCCCCTGAAGTGTGGCTGGGAGAGGCACAGTGGTGCATGTGAGAGTGTCAGCAATGTACTTGCAGCTCTTCTGAGTGTGTGTGTGATCCATTGTATGGTGTGGGTTTTAAGTAGGGGAGGACTCTCCCCTGCAGCTTCAGAACTTTGGCTGGTGTCTCCACACATCCCTTCATTCCCTGACATGTACGATGTGAATACTACACATACCTCCCACCCCAGATCCTTTATACAGTGCTGAACCTGAGCAACTGTATATAGTGATCCTTGGATTGGAAGATCATTAAATTATTATTTATTTATTTACTTATATTTATTTATTAAATAAAGTAAGTTTCAGTATAACAGTGAGATATTTGTTTATTTTTGAGACAGGGTCTCACTCTGGTTGCCCAGGCTGGAGTGCAGTGGTTCAATCAGGGCCTCCACCTCCTGGGTTCAGGTGATCCTCCCACCTCAGCCTCCTGAGTAGCTGGGACTATAGACCACCATTCCTGGCTAATTTTTGTATTTTTAGTAGACTCTGGGTTTCGTCATGTTGCCTAGGCTGGTGTCAAACTCCTGAGCTCAAGTAACCCACCCGCCTCGGCCTCCCAAAGTGCTGGGATTATAAAGGCATGAATCACTGCTCCCAGCCTGTCCTTAATTTTTTAAAATTGTGAAAATTACAAAAGTTACCTGCTCTTTTCTAACATATTAAATTAAATAGGGATACAAAAACAAAATTGAACACTCATTCTGGCTACTCTTTGCCTCTCATGTCTACTAAGTAACCAGTGCTATAAACTTGCTTGCATATTTCCACTACTTAATAGTGGAATTTCTCATTTTTTTAAATTTTTTTTCCATATTTCCAGTACTTAATGTGTGATAAGGGAAACAGAAGCAAACATATGTATGCATATATGGGTTTTTGTTTCTTTAAACAAGTGTTTTTTTTTTCTTTTTG
>NW_012118710.1:4296428-4300995 GCF_000951035.1 Colobus angolensis palliatus | reverse complement strand
TTTTTTTGTATTTTTAGTAGAGATGGGGTTTCACCATGTTGGCCAGACTGGTCTCGAACTCCTGACCTCAGGTGATCTGCATGCCTTGGCCTCCCAAAGTGCTGGGATTACAGGTGTGAGCCACCGTACACGGCCCTATGCCCTTTTTCAAAGTTTAAGAATATAGTGTGAAAATCTACAGTCTGGGTCAATATGTTGGCATGTGCTCGTTAATATTTTTGATATCTGCATGATATTCCATAGTGTAGTTGTACTATAATTTGTTTTAAATTTACATTTAATTTAATTTATTTTTTTTGTTAGAGACAGGGTCGTGTTCTGTTTCCTGGGCTGGGATGCAGTGGTGTGACCATAACTCACTGCAGACTTGAACTCCTGGGTTCAAGTAATCCTCCCACCTGGGTTCAAGTAATCCTCCCACCTCGTCTCTCTCTTTTTTTTTTTTTTTGAGACGGAGTCTCGCTCTGTCGCCCAGGCTGGAGTGCAGTGGCCAGATCTCAGCTCACTGCAAGCTCTGCCTCCCGGGTTTACGCCATTATCCTGCCTCAGCCCCCGGAGTAGCTGGGACTACAGGCACCCACCACCTCGCCCAGCTAGTTTTTTGTATTTTTTAGCAGAGACAGGGTTTCATCGTATTAGCCAGGGTGGTCTTGATCTCCCGACCTTGTGATCCGACCGTCTTGGCCTCCCAAAGTGCTGGGATTACAGGCTTGAGCCACCGCGCCCGGTCCAACCTCGTCTCTTGAGTGAATGGAACTACAGGTACATGCCACCACACTTGGCTAATACTCAACAATTTATGTAGAAATGGGGGTCTCAGTATGTTACCCAGGCTGGTCTTGAACTCCTAGACTCAAGCGATCCTCCTGCCTTGGCCTCCCAAAGCACTGGGATTACAGGTGTGAGCCACTGTACATGGCCCCTCTTTTTCTGATTGTCTTTTTCTAATCAATTTGTAGGCAATCTTTGTATATTAGGGCTATCAATTCTTATGTTATGGGCTACCAATTCTTATGTTTCTTTCAGTCTTGTCTTTTAGTTTTGTTTAAGGTGTCTTTTACCATATTTTACATTTTATATAATCAAATGTGTGTTATTAATGTCTTCTAGTACAGAGTCTGGCCTGTGCAGGTCTCCAGTTTCTACAGTTATACAAATATTCTACATTTCTTCATTGAAAAAAAAATACAGTTAGACTGTGAATCCATTTGGGTTTTATTTTAAAATCTTTTGGGAGGTATGGAGAAGTATTTAAATCTCTCTGAGGCTTCGGGTTCCTCTGTTGTATCATGGGCATCATTAGGATGAAAGAAAACGTGTGTAAAACTTACAGCATGATGCCTGCAACAGGGCTGATACTCAGTAAGTGGTTATAAGAGCTAGTTTGTGAGTGATGGCATGTGCTTGTTGTCCCAGCTACTTGGGAGGCTGACTGGGGAGGACCACTTAAGGCCAGGAGTTCAAGTCGAGCCTAAGCAAAGTAGCCAGATTTCCATCTCTTAAAAAAATAAAAAATAGGCCGGGTGTGGTGGCTTACGCCTGTGATCTCAGCACTTTGGGAGGGCAAGGTGGGCAGATCACCTGAGGTCAGGAGTTTGAGACCAGCCTAGCTAACATGGTGAAACCCTGGTTCTACTAAAAATACAAAAAAATTAGCCAAGTGTGGTGGCATACGCCTGTAGTCCCAGCTACTTGGGAGGCTGAGGCAGCAGAATCGCTTGAACCTGGGAGGTAGAGGTTGCAATGAGCCGAGATTGCACCATTGCATTCCAGCTTGGGCAACAAGAGTGAAACTCCGCCTCAAAAAAATATAAAAATAAAAATAAAAATGAATAAAAGAGAGTTAGAACTAGAATCCTGACTGTGGCCTAGAGTTTTTTTCCTCCATCTCAGTGACTTGGCTCATATTGGTGACTTGCTTTTTTCTCTTGGGCAGATGTGCTGCTTTGAACTGGGTGAGTGCTCCCTCCTGGTCCTGGAGCTGGGATTGGGCACTGAGCCAGGATGAGAAGAAGCAAGGAGGAGTGGTTTACAGAAAGTGTTTCTGTGTAAGGGATTCCACAGTTGGAAGTTCCCTCTGGATACCAGTGGGACCTGAACTCACACTGCATCAGGGCCTCCTGAGCTCCTGAAGGACATCAGGTCACCAACTCCCTGTTTAGGATGGACTCTCCCTGTGGGAACAGGGAAAGAACTGGAGCTGAAGCAGATGTGAGAGGTGAGGGTGGCAGACTGTTGGGGTTCTGGAGAATCTTCCAGACATTTCTGCTACCTCTCCCAGCAGACTATGCCAATGAACGAATCAGAAAGCTTGAAGAGGGAAGCAGAAGATGAAAGAAATCCTGGGACCATGAAGCTTCAGAGGGCTGGGTGCCACAGTCCCCAGGCTCGGGAACGAACGCCTTCGCTGCAGCGTCTGGGCTTGGTGTCCCTGGACTACCCACACCAGGCAGGTTGCTATGCATGCTCACGTCATCATCCATATTCAATTTCATCAATTACACTCAGTAATGTCCTTGACAACTATTTTTTTCTTCAATTCAGGATTTAATCCAGGATCACACATTGCATTTAATTGTTATTGTCTCTTCAGTTTCTTTTACATTGGGCAATTCCTTAGCCTTCTTTGTGTTTTATGACCTTGACTTTTTGTGTGTGTGTGGCAAAAAAGTTCAAATTATACCTTGACACTTTAAAATAGTACAGGTCAATTATTAAGTAACATTTCTTGTGATTAAATTCAGGTTATGGGTTTTGGGCAGGACACTGGGGAGATGCTGTGACCTTCTCAGAACACCGTATCAAAGATACACATGAGGTTGGCCTATTCCAACACTGGGGATGTTAACTTTTTTTTTTTTTTTAGATGGAGTTTCACTCTTATTGTCCAGGCTGGAGTGCGATGGCGCAATCTTGGCTAACTGCAACCTCCGTCTCCCTGGTTCAAGCGTTTCTCCTTCCTTAGCTTTCTGAGTAGCTGGGATTACAGGCCCGCCTGCCACCACGCTGGGTTAATTTTTTGTATTTTTAGTAGAGATGGGGTTTCACCATGTTGGCCAGGCTGGTCTCGAACTCCTGACCTCAGGTGATCCGCCAGCCTTGGCCTCCCAAAGTGTTGGGATTACAGACGTGAGCCACTGCCCCCAGCCAGCAGATGTTAACTTTTGATCACTGGCTAAGGTAGTAGCCTTCAGGTTTCATCACTGTAAAGTTACTATGTTTCCTCTTTGTAATTAATAAGTAATTTACGGGGAGATGCCTTGAGACTTTGTAAATATCCTGTTCCTCATCAAACTTTGAACCACCAGTTTAAATATCCACTGATGATTTTATAACATCACTATTCCTTGTTAATTTACTAATTAACATTTTACTGTAAGAAGAGCTTTTCCTTGACCTTCCCATGTATGCATAAATGGATGGATGGATATCAGTATGAACTTGTAGATTGTTATTTTATTAGTGGGTTATAATCCATTACTGTTAGCATTTATTTATTGCTCAAATTGTCACAGATTTGGCTGGTGGGTGTGATGTAGGATTTTTTTGTTTTGTTTTGTTTTGCTTTTTTAGCCTACTGTTTTCTCACTTCTTTATTTAGTCATTTTACCTATGGGTAAAATTTATTTACCCATAAACTTTTTCCAACTCGTGACTCGGACTTAGAATCAGTTTTGAAACTGGAGACGACTTTGTATGTCTTGTTGCTTTGCCCAGCCTCTTTATTTTACATATGAAAGCTCTGACCGCCCCCAACACTTAAGCTTGTTTTCAAGGTCTTGTGGCTTGTTAGAGGCAGAGCGTGAGCTGAAACCTGTGTCCTTGGCTCCTGGGAGGACATTTCCAGCCTCCTTAGCATCGAGAAGCTTCTACTGTTACAGTTCTTTAGGCAACTGGAACTCCCCATGTCCTGTGTGGGATGTCAGGAACTGATGGTTCCAGTATTTATTGACAAGGCTTTTTGCGGAGTTCTTGGGCATCTTTCCTGAATCCTTAACCTTGGCAATGGAAAAAGAGGGTTCTCAGGGTCTTCAGAACTTCTATCATGTTGAACAATTTCCAAGGTCCTTGTGGTGGCCAAGATATGAAAAATGAAAAACTAATGCCTGCCGGGCGTAATGGCTCATGCCTGTAATCCCAGCACTTTGGGAGGCCGAGGCGGGCAGATCTTGAGGTCAGGAGTTTGAGACCAGCCTGACCAACATATTGAAACCCCGTCTCTACTAAAAATACAAAAATTAGCTGGGTGTGGTGGCATGTGCCTGTAATCCCAGAAACTCAAGGCAGGAGAATCGCTTGAACCCGGGAGGTGAAGGTTGCAGTGAACTGAGATCACACCCCTGCACTCAAGCCTGGGTGACAGAGCGAGACTCGTCTCAAACAAAACCCAAAAACCAAAACCAAACAAACAAAAAAACTAATGCCTACCAACTTCTCACATTCTCACAGTTTACAGTTTGTTGGTGGGTTTCCCTCCCTCCCTCCCTTCTCTCCTTCCTTCCTTCCTTTCCTTCCTTCCTTCCTTCCTTCCTTCCTTCCTTCCTTCCTTCCTTCCTTCCTTCCTTCC
>NW_012118710.1:4293756-4296157 GCF_000951035.1 Colobus angolensis palliatus | reverse complement strand
TCTTCTCTTGGCCTATTGCCCATGGTGGAGTACAGCGGTGCAATCATAGCTCACTGCAGCCTCGACATCCTGGCCTCAAGTGATCTCCCCACCCCAGCCTCCCAAGTACTTGGGACTATAGGAGTCCACCACCGCCCCCAGCTAATTTTTAATTGAGATGAAGTCTCACTATGTTGCCCAGGCTGGTCTCGAACTCTTAGCCTCAAGTAATTCTCTTTCCTTAGCTTCCTGAGTTGTGGGGATTACAGATGTGAGTCACCATCCTTGTCCTCTTATTGGTAGGATTCTATGTGACATTGTGAAGGTCATCTGTGGTCTGCTTGTCCAATATCCCTCCTATATTCCTTTGCCACTATCCTTCCATTTTTTTGGGTGGGGAGGATCACTACCCCATTTCTAGTCCATGTGATTTGGGAAGGCCTGACCCTCCGTAGGCAATCAGATCAGCATGGTAGTTAACTCAGAAATGGGCATGTGACCCAAGCTAGGCCCATGACAGTCATCCCTGCACTTTTGCTGAAACTGCTGGGAATGAGGTGCTTTCTTTTCATTGGAATAGCTACTTGCAAGGCAGCAAGTAACATGAAATTTCTGGGGCCATCTTTGCTGCTCTCTCAAAAGAGCCTGCTTGAAAAATGGAGCCAATGCAGAAGAAATGAAGGGACAGATGAGTTTTGATTGATATTAGCTGACCCCTGATCCCACTGAGCCAGAACCCATCTACTCATGGACATTTTTAGTTATGAGAGCCAAATAATTTGCTGCCTTGCTGGATTGAGCTAGTTTTCAGTCACTTGTAGTGAAGAGAGTCCTGCCTCATTTCACTTCCTTTTAGGCTTAGGTCCCGCCTCTCAGAGCTTTAGAGCGGTAAAAAGGATAAAGTGAACCCAGGCAGTGCTGAGCTAGCCAGTCTCCTGGCTAAGTGTGCAAAGAACTCTGGAATTACTACTACCCTGGTCTGATCAGTAGCCTTGCCTGCTGCTTACCATACAGCCATAGGGGTATTGCTTCCTTGGGCCCTGAGGCACTATACCTCTTTTTAAAAATGATTTTTATTTAGATCAGGTGTGGTGGCTCACGCCTGTAATCCCAGCACTTTGGGAGGCCAAGGCGGGCAGATCACTTGAGGTCAGGAGTTTGAGACTAGCCTGGCCAACATGGCAAAACCCCGTCTCTACTAAAAATATATGATTAGCTGGGTGTGGTGCCTCACACCTGTAATCTCAGCTACTTGGGAGACTGAGGCATGAGAATCACTTGAGCCTGGGAGGTGGAGGCTGCAGTAAGCTGAGATCGCACCACTGGGCTCCAGCCTGGGTGACAGAGTGAGACTCCATCTGAAGAAAAATAAAAGATTTTTATTTAAAAAATGTTTTGTAGAGATGGTGTCTTGCTATGTTGCCTAGGCTGGGTCTCAAACTCCTAGCCTAAAGCTCCGGGATTATAGATGTGAGCCACTGTGCTTAGCCAGCACTATACTTCTATTAGTTGCCAATGCTTGTTTTGTTCTGTATTGTCTAGTGCATGCTTGAGTGTGAGTGTATGAGTGTGTGTGTGATCATGTGTGTGAGCGTGTGTGTGTGTGTGTGTATGTGTTCCTTTTACTCCTACCTTGCAGGGTTATTGCAAGCATCAGGTGGGATAATGTAGGTGCAGCACTCAGCCCAGTGCCTGGCACAAATATTGAGTGCTCTCTGCCTTCCCCTTTTCTCCTCCTGATTCAGAGAATGACTTAAGGATCTGTGATGTGTTCCAATTTTCAATGTCCTCAATAAATAATGGGGAGTTGAAATACTGTTGCCAGAAATTTGCACTAGTTTTAATTAATTTTATCTGTTTAGAGTAAGATATCTCAAAGTCACTGAATAAATTTATGTCACATATGTTTATGCACATCAGTATTTTTCTTGAGAACTGACAGCCTTAGTCCTTGTTTTGTTCCCTGATGCTGTAGCAGAGGCCAAATGTGTCCTGATTTCTTGAGTGATGGCTGCCAGCTCTCCGAGTGTCACAGTAGGTGAGTCCTCCATGGGGGTAAGCGCCAAGGATGAGTGTGGCCAGGCAGCATCTGCAAGCCCATTTTGTCTATTCTTTATTTTTGTAATACATTTTATTCTTAGGTTATAAATATGTCTATGTTTATTAATATATTTAATGTAAGTTTATATTTATAAATATAAACTTTATAAAGTGTAGTTTGTATGTATAAACCTTAAATATGTTTTGCCTTATCCATATAGGTTACAAAAACTTACATGGATAAGTCAAAACATGTAGAGTATACAAAATATTAATTTTGTTACCCATTTTAACCCCACCCTCTGAAGTAAACATTATAACCAGTTTCATGTGTATCCCTCTACTTTTTTTTTTTTTTTTTTGAGATGGAGTCTCGCTCTGT
>NW_012118710.1:4287165-4293164 GCF_000951035.1 Colobus angolensis palliatus | reverse complement strand
TTCTTTCTTTTCTCTCTTTCTCTCTCTCTTTCTTTTGTCTGGCTCTGTCACCCAGGCTAGAGGGCAGTGACACAATCATAGCTCACTGCAGCCTCGACCTCGACCTCCTGGGCTCAAGTGATCCTCCTGCCTCTGCAGGGATTATAGGAGTGACCCCCCTGTGCCTGGCCTCTTTTCCTTTTTTTAAACCTAATAATCCCATGCCTCTTTTTGGGTCAATGTAGATAGATCTAACTGCTTCTTCATAGTTGCTTGTCTTCCATTGTATGGTTGTACCATGATTGGTTTATTTAACTGATCTCCTATCAATGGATTTTTCAGGTCCTTTATAGCTTTTTGCAATTACACATAATGCTGACATAAATACCCTTGCAAATATATTTTTTTATATTCAAGGAAACATTTGGTGATTCTACGCTTTTGGCCCATGTGTCACATATGAAGGACACTTACTATATCAACCCTTAATCTGTCGGTCAGTCTGCCACACGAGAAGGCATCTTTTTTTTTTTTTTGAGATGGAGTCTCAAAAAATCAGGCTGGAGTGCAGTGGTGCGATCTCAGCTCACTGCAATTTCCACCTCCCAGGTTCAAGCGATTCTCCTGCCTCGGCCTCCTGAGAAGCTGGGATTACAGGTGTGCGCACCATCACACTTGACTAATTTTTGTATTTTTAGTAGAGACGGGGTTTCACCATGTTGGTCAGGCTGGTCTCGAACTCCTGATCTCAGGTGATCCACCCCCCTCGGCCTCCCAAAGTGTTGGGATTACAGGCGTGAGCCACTGAGTCTGACCGAGAAGGCATTCTTTTACCTCCCTTTCCAGGATATGTTTTTAGCAGAGCCCTGTTGGGGAAAAACACCAGCTTATGAATGTAGAACCTGGGCCCAAATGTAAGACCAGCCTCACTCCAGATCTAGCCTGGAGCAGTGATTTCTCTGCCCCTCCCATTCTCCCTGCCTCATGTGACCTGAGCACCTCGCTGCCTCCATGGTCAGTGACAAGCTGTAATTGGAGTGAAAGGGCTTTGAAGTTCCGATAAATGAGATAATAAATCTCTGCTCTCCAGGGATACAGGGCAGTGTCTGTGCCTATTGAATGGCCTCAACAGTGCTGTGTATATAGTAACTACTTAATTAATATGAAATAAGAACAATAAATCCAGTGGTTGAAGTGATCCCTTTGAAGTTCAGGTCAACTCTGAGCCATCTGAGAAGAATGAATGGAATGGGTAATTGAAACTGATAGATAATCCCCAAACCTCAACTTACTAGTTAATAGGGTTAGGCTCTTTACCTATTAAACCCTTTGAGATACTCAATTTGAAAACTGCTAAAATAAATCCCATACTTTCATTTATTTTTTCATTGTTGTGGGGCAGGAGAAATTGAGCTGTGAAATGGCCACCAGGAAGGTGGCAGGATGACGAGTCAGGAGTCCTGCATGAGACATCCGCAAACGTCTCATAAGCAGCTTCTGAATCACACAGCATCAAGGCTGCCAAAGTGCCTGGCCAATTTTGGACCTAGAGACCTAAGAATGGGTCTCCCTGTGGACTCCTCCTGACCTGGGTGGGGCAAGACTCTAGGAAAATAGGTCAAACGACTCTTGGTCTAGAACCGTCTGGCCAGAGATGCCCCAACTTTGCCTTTTGGGCTATTCATCAAATCCAGCCTTTAGGACGCGACATCAGGGTTTTATTTCATGGGAGGATCTGGGTGCATTTTAGTTAAAAGAAGTGATGTCATCACATCCCTGCTGAAAAAAGGAAAAAGAACCCACTCTGTGCTGACATACCAAGTCCTGGGCAAGGAAGTCTGGACAGACACCTGGGTCCCCACCTGGCTTTTCTACCAGCTAGCTCTGTGACTCTGAGACCATTGTGTCAGTTTTCTCTGCCACAGTTCCTACCTCTGCAAAATGAAGGGCTTGAAATGCAGGATTCTAAGATCGTGGCCATATCTGACTCTGATAACAACCCCATGAGCCTGAAGAATTCAGCACTGCTGCTCCATAGGGGGTTTCAGCAGGAAGCAGGCACAGATGGCTTTCTCTGGAACGTGTTCAGAAATGTGGTGTGTGATGTACGGTGTGAATGAAGCGTGGTGCCCTTTAAACACAGCTTCCCCCTGGGAGTGCTCTGAGCTCCTCGGGTTCTCTGGCTCTCATTCACATTCCACTGTCACTCTGGGCACAGGCAGCCCTCACGTGCTTGTGCACTGAGCACACACACACCCCGCCCCGACTGACACACAGTTGGTGACTCACAACTGACACAATCATTACACACATGGGATGACTCAGCGGGGACGCTCACACACATGGGCTCACGCTCACCATGACGTGTAGAAGTGGCTGTGCCCACAGCGTCAGGCACCCCCACAGCAGCCTTGGTGGAGGCTCTCACCAGCGGCGTCTGCAAATGATTTGCATTCTTGGCTCTTTGGAACTGCCTGTTCTTTGTCTTTCTGTTCACTGCTCAACCCTTTCCTTCCCTTCTGTCCCAAACTTGGCTGGTTTTAGTCTCGTGCTCCCAAGCTCCTCAGCCAGCTTTCTGGACTGGCTCAGGCAGTCTCTAAGGCTCCTGCCAACTCCGAGGCTGCTTCTAATCAACTCCTCAGCTGGGAGGAGTCCCTTCCTTAGAGGGTCTCATTCGCTCCCTGACCTGAGCATCTCTTCCTGTCTTCTTCAGGAAGATCTTCAATATCTGTGCCATTGGAGCCAGCCCCTTTCACAAGACAAGGAGCACCCAGAGCCAGTCACATGATAGAAAGTGCTGGTGGCTTCTGGAGTCTCTGAGTCTTCAGTGTCTCTGGGGGTGCCCTTTCTCTTTCTGGCGGCCCAGGCAGATAGAAGTGTTGGGGTTCTTAGAAAATCATCTCTGGGAGTTGAGCAGAACCAGCTGGTTCTGGAGAAGCAGAGAAAAAAGATGCTGCATGTCCCAGCCATAATGGGCTGGGAGGGACCTACCCCAGAATGGGAAGCAGGGTGGGGAAGCAGCACAGTGGAAAGAGAGGCCGGTGTCCGTGGCTGCTGGCTGAGGTCTGATGGGAAGATAGGGGAACACGTCCTGGAGCTGCACTTCCTTACAATTCATCTTCTGCTTTCAGATTTAAGGTTACTTTGCCTAGAATAACTCCTGTCTTTCCTCTTTTCCTGGGGGAGCCCTCACACAGGAGAGGGCGTGTGGCAGAGTGTGATGTGAAGAGCCCAGGCCAGGGTCAGAGGCGCAGGCGTAAGTCTCTGCTAGTAGCTCTGTGGTCCTGGGCTTGACATTAACCATTTGAGTCTCTGCTTCCTTGACTGTCAGATGTCTTAATAGCACTTTTCCGTATCCTCTGAAGATGTGGTGGCGCGGATCAGGTGAGCTAGCAGATGTGACAGTGCCTTGACAAATTAAAAGTGGCACACAAAAAAGTGAGAATTTGAACAGCAGCAAGGAGATGGTGGAGGAGCTGCCCGCAGAGGGTCTTTGAGGGAGACCTGAAGATTCCCCTGCTGAACATGGGGTAAAGTCCCTGCTGGAATCCCAAGGCTGGTTCAGGACCTCCTTTGACTCCTGCACCAGAGGCCCAGACAAGTACTTGCTAGGCCCCTGCTTTGGACCCAGCTGTCATTGAGCTGAGTGTTTTCCTGGAGAGAGGAGAAGGGGTCCTTCCATGTGGATTTTCCCTAAGTATAGATGCTGGCCCAGCAATGCCAAGAACTGAGACACCCTGTGCCTCACTCTTGGCTGGCTGCTTATAGTTTGAAATGCCCTTTTCAACTCTGAAACTTTTAGTCTGGCAATCCTTGAGAGCATTTTTTCCCTCCTACTTGGGTGAGAGCTTTATCTTTGACCTCATTCTATCCATCTGAAGAACTAGAATCCAGAGGGAATGACCTTGCTTTAGCAGACCCGAGTCTTCGTCTCTCTACCTCAAGCCCTTGCCCTGTGAGTATCCTCAGCTCTCCCTACAACTTCAAATCTGGAAAAGGCACCAGGCACAGTGGCTTATGCCTGTAATCGCAGCACTTTGGGAGGCTGAGGTGGGTGGATCACCTGAGGTCAGGAGTTCGAGACCAGGCTGACCAACATGGTAAAACCCCGTCACTACTGAAAATACAAAAATTAACCCAGTGTGGTGGCATGTGCCTGTTATCCCAGCTACTCAGGAAGTTGAGGCAGTAGAATCGCTTGAACCCAGGAGGCAGAGGTGCAGTGAGCCAAGATTGCACCACTGGCCTCCAGCCTGGGTGACAGAGCGAGACTCTGTTTCAAAAAAAAAAAAAAAAAAGAAATCTGGAAAAGGCTTCCTCAGCAAACAGACTTACAAAAATTTCCAGTTAGCTCTTTCCTTACAGTTGGTCTGCTGTTTTTGGATTTAAGGTTACTTTGCCAATGTGCCTGGCCTTAACTGTCAGTTAAATATTTAACATACATAGCATGTACATCAGACACGGTTATAAGCATTTTTCTACAATATTAATTAATTTTCAGAAAACCCTTTATGGAGTAGGCACTCTCATCCCCATTTTGCTGCATAGGACTCCAAGGACAGAGGTTAAATAACATGCCTAAAGTGGGGCAGATTAGTGTACAGTGGCAGGCGTGGAATTCAACCCAGGCCACCTGCCTGGGGAAATTAGCCTGTGACCCCAGCTTTCTTCTGCCCACTGGTGGGCAGTGATTCCAATAGCACCATATGCTACTGATGGTTTTCTTGAAAGCAGCAGGAATTCCTGATCTACTGGCAAGAAGGAGAAATGAAGCAAAGCCAAAGATGTGCCTGATACCTTTGTTCAGACTCAGGTCCACTCCAGCACACCCGCCTGCGTTCTCATTCCTCAGGCTGGTCTCTTCCTTGACTCCTCCAAGAGCTGCATCTACAAGAGAATAGAGCCACTCTTTCCCTAACTGTCCTCTCCCCTCTTCTCTCTCTGGGGAGTCCTGCAGAGCCATTGTTCTCCCAACCTCAGCTATTGGGCCTCTCTTGGCAAGGACCTAGCGGCGTCTCTTATTTACCCATTAACGATTAAGCTCCAGGCATTTGACATATAAACACAGAAAACTTCAGCATCATTACAGCAAAGATTTCAAAAGATCTTTGGCAGGGAAGGGCTTGATATTTACTTAACAAAAGAATTCCTTACTTCGGTTTTAAGAAAGAATTCACAATAGGATTTAACAAGCCAGTTTCTCCAGTAAATTAAAAACATTCTTTTACTCATTCAGAATATGATTTGTGTTTTTAAAAATGTGTCTCACACACAACTTTTCAAGAGAACACTCGCAGCATTTTCCCTGAGAGCTCTGTTCCCACGTTATCTTCCAGTGTTTCTCATTTGTTGAGATGGTCCCGCACTAAGCAGAGAGAGAGAATAGCTGCGGGGGAGGGGGGTGTGTGCCTTAGGATCTAAGATTCCACCCCTAGCGACTCTTTCTTTTGTTTCAAGAGTGACTTCTACAGAAGGGTTTCTTTTATTATACAAGAAAAGTGTTGCTAAGTATATCTTCCATGACTAGAGGTACTTAAGCCAGTCAATTAGAGTACTGGGCCCTTGGGAAGAGGAAGGATGAAGGAAAGAAAGAACACAGGTAGGTTTATTGAGGTAAGAAGGGATAGTCACCTGTTCATTTGTTTGTTGGTTAATAATGACTCATATTCCTACCATTGGCAGACATTTGGAATACAAAGGTAAATAAGATAATAGTATAGTCAAGGATCTGTGCAGTGGCTCACACTTGTAATCCCAGCACTTCGGGAGCCTGAAGGGGGTGGATTACCTGAGGTCAGGAATTTGAGACCAGTCTGACCAACATGGTGAAACCCCGTTTCTACTAAAAATACAAAAAAAATTAGCCGGGCATGGCGGATGCCTATGATCCCAGCTACTCGGGAGGCTGAGGTAGGAGAATCACTTAATCTGGGAAATGGAGGTTGCGGTGAGCCGAGATCACACCACTGCACTCCAGCCTGGATGACAGAGCAAGACTGTATCAAAAAAAAAAAAAAAAA
>NW_012118710.1:4280299-4282985 GCF_000951035.1 Colobus angolensis palliatus | reverse complement strand
CCTCAGCCTCCCGAGTAGCTGTGATTACAGGTGCCTGCCACCACACCTGGCTAATTTTTGTATTTTTAGTAGAGATGGGGTTTCGCCACGTTGGCCAGGCTGGTCTCAAACTCCTGACCTCAGTTCATCCACTTGCATAGGCCTCCCAAAGTGCTGGGATTACAGGTATGAGCCACCACACCTGGCTGACTCTTTTATTTTTTATTTTTATTTTACTTGCTTATTTTTTTGAGACAGACTCTCACGCTGTTGCCCAGGCTGGAGTGCAGTGGTGCGACCTCAGCTCACTGCAACCTCCGCTTCCCGGGTTCAAGCAATTCTTCTGCCTCAGCCTCCCGAGTAGCTGGGATTACCCACATGCACCACCTCGCCTGGCTAATTTTTGTATTTTTAGTAGAGACGGGGTTTCACCATGTTGGCCAGACTGGTCTCGAACTCCTGACCTCAAGTGATCTGCCCACTTTGGCCTCCCAAAGTGCTGGGATTACAGGTGTGAGCCACCGGGCCCCACTGGGCTGACTCTTTTATTATTATGTATTGCCTCTCTTTATCTCTGGAAATTATCTTTGCTCTGAAGTCTCTTTTGTCTAATATTAATATAGGCACTCCAACTTTCTTTTGATTAGTGCTTGCATGGTGTATCTTTTCCCATTGTTTTATTTTTAACCTACTTGTATTATAAAATTGTAGATGGTAAATAGTTGGGTCTGTTTTTGTTTGCTTTAAAATCCAATCTGGGCCAGGTGTAGTGGCTCACGCCTGTAATCCCAGCACTTTGGGAGACCAAGGCAGGCAGATCACCTGAGGTCGGGAGTTCGAGATCAGCCTGACCAACGTGGAGAAACCCCGTCTCTACTAAAAATACAAAAATTAGCCAGGCATGGTGGCGCATGCCTGTAATCCCAGCTACTTGGGAGGCTGAGGCAGGAAAATCATTTGAATCTGGGAGGCGGAGGTTGTGGTGAGCAGAGATTGCATCATTGCACTCCAGCCTGGGCAACAAGAGTGAAACTCTGTCAAAAAAGAAAAGAAATCCAATCCAATCTGACTCTCTTTTTTGGATCACTTTATTTCATGTAAGTACCAATATGTCTGAAATTAGGTCTCCCTTTTTAGTATTTATTTTGTGTTTGTTCTGTTTTTAAAATTCCTATTTCTTCTTTTTTACCTTCTTTTGGATTATTATTATTATTTTTTTTTGTATTTCATTTTAATTTATCTGTTTTTTTGTTTTTGTTTTTGTTTTTGTTTTTTCTCTTTTGAGACAGTCTTACTCCCATTGCCCAGGCTGGAGTGCAGTGGTGTGATCAAAGCTCACCACAGCCTCCACTTCCCAGGCTCAGGTGATTCACCCACCTCAGCCTACCAAGTAGCTGGGACTACAGGCCCACACCACTACACTTGGTTAATTTTTAGTATTTTTAGTAGAGATGGGGTTTCACCATGTTGCCCAGGCTGGTCTTGAATTCCGGGGCTCAAACGACCCACCCGCCCTGGCCTACCAAAGTGCTGAGATTACAGGTATGAGTCACCACATGTGGCTTTCTGTTGAGTTTTAACCACATCTTCCATTGTATAGTTTAAATTTTTTTTTTTTGGCTGGATGTGGTGGCTCACACCTTTAATCCCAGCACTTTGGAAGGCCAAGGTGGGTGGATTGCTTGAAGCCAGGAGTTTGAGACCAGCCTGGCCAACACAGCAAATCCCTGTCTCTACCAAAAAATACAAAAATTAGGCTGGGTGTGGTGGCTCACGCCTGTAATTCCAGCACTTTGGAAGCCTGAGGCGGACAGATCACGAGGTCAGGAGTTCGAGACCAGCCTGACCAACACGGTGAAACTCTGTCTCTACTAAAAATACAAAAAAAATTAGCCGGGCAGGGTGGCGTGTGCCTGTAATCCCAGCACTGTGGGAGGTTGAGGTGGGAGGATCGCTTGAGGCCGGAAGTTCCAGACCAGCCCGGGCAACATAGTGAGACTCCTTTCTACAAAAAATTAAAAAATTAGCTGGGTGTGGTGGCGGGCTCCTGTGGTCCCAGCTACTCAGAGGCTGAGGTGGGAGGATTGCTTGAGCCCAGGAGGTCCAGGCCTCAGTGAGCTCCACTCCAGCCTGGGTGACAGAGAGAGACTGTATCTCAAAAAACAAACAAACAAAAATTAAGAAAAATTCCTAAAACTTGTATTTGCTATGTGCCCAACATTATATAATACTAAACATCTTGCATTTTAACTCATATAATCTTCATAAAAATATAAGGAAAGTGCTACTGCTATCCTTATTTTACAGAAAAGCAACCAGGCTCAGAGAAGTTAGGTAATTTGCTAAAGCCCGCAGATAGTGAGCAGTAGAAATGGGAGAAAAACCCAGGCTTTCCAGCTCCAGAGCTCATGGTTAGTGCTTTTAACCACTATTACATATTTTTTTGTATACAGAGACAATTATTATTTTGACTATGAAATATTTAAAATACCAAGAAGAATGCAAAGAATAACATCATGAAGGTCCATAAATCCACCGTTCATCTCCACTAAATTCCAGTATTTTGCCTTGCTTACTTAATTTTTCTTTTTTCTTTTTTTTTTTTGAGACGGGGTCTCGCTCTGTTGCCCAGGCTGGAGTGCAGTGGCCGGATCTCAGCTCACTGCAAGCTCCGCCTCCCGGGTTCACGCCATTCTCCTGCCTCAGC
>NW_012118710.1:4268556-4271695 GCF_000951035.1 Colobus angolensis palliatus | reverse complement strand
AAAATTGACTTTTTAAAGGAGGGGATATGTATAGCTCTGAGTTATTTTTTTAAATTTTTTTTTTTTTGAGATGGAATTTCACTCTTGTCACCTAGGCTGGAGTGCACGATCTCGGCTCACTGCAACCTCGGCCTTCTGGGTTCAAGGGATTCTCCTACCTCAGACTCCTGAGTAGCTGGGATTAAGGTGCATGCCCCTAAGCCGGCTAATTTTTGTATTTTTAGTAGAGACGAGGTTTTTACAAGGCTGGTCTCGAACTCCTGACTTCAGGCAGTCTACCTGTCTCAGCCTCCCAAAGTGCTGGGATTACAGGTGTGAACCACCATGTCCAGCCTAGTTCTGAGTTTTAGCACGTCTAGATTCATGTCACCACTGTAGGAAGCAGGGTGCAGAACAATTCTATTACCCCAAGAAATGATCAGAATATTTTAACCATTCATTAAAAATGAATTCAATTTTTTGGCTTTATAGTTTTCAAGAAATTGGTTCATTTTATGTAAGTCATCAAATTTGTATTTGTGTAGACTGTTTGTAGTATTCTCTTATTATTCTTTAAATGTCTGCAGTGTCTGTAGTGATGTCTTCTCTTTTGTTCCAGATACAGGTAACATGTTTCCCTCTCCTCACTTTTTTGGTTAATATGGCTAGAGGATTCTCAATTTTATGGATGTTTTCAAAGAAGTAGTTTTGGTTTTATTGATATTCTTCATTGTTTTTTTTTTAATTTTATTGGTTTCACTCTTATCTTTATTCTTTCATCTTTATTCTTTCCTTCTGATTTTTTTGAGTTTATATTGGTTTTGTTTTTCTAGTTTCTTAATGTGGAAGCTTATAATATTGATTGAAGATTTTTTCTTTTAAGATAAGCATTTAATAATATGTATTTCCCTCTACGCACTGCCTTAACTGCATCCCACAAATTTTATATTATATTTTTCATTCACTTCAAAGTATTTTCTAATTCCCCTTGAAATTTTCTTTTTGAAATGTAGATTATTATGTTGTTTAATTTCCAAGTGTTTGGGATTTTTCAGTTATCTTTTTGTTATTGATTGCTAATTTAATTTTATTATGATCTGAGAACATACTTTGTATGATTTCAAGGCTATTGCACTTATTAAGATTTGTTTTATGACCTTGGATATAATCTATCATAGTGAATATTCCATGTGCATTTCAGGAGAATGTATAGTCTGTTCTTGTTGGGTGGGTGTAATGTTCTGTAAATGTCAATTGAATCCAGTTGGTAGATGAAATAGTTCAACTCTTTATATTTGCTGATTTTATGTTGGCTTGTCCTGTTACTGAGAAAGGAGTGTTGAAATCTCTAACTATAATTGTGGACTTGCCTAGTTCTTTCAGTTCTATCAGCTTTTGCTGTGTGTATTTTGAAGCTCTTTTGTTAGGTGCGTACACATCTAAAATTGTTATGTGTTCTTGGGGAATGGACTTTGTTTTTTTTTGGAGACAGAGTCTCACTCTGTCACCTAGGCTGTAGTGCAGTGGCACGATCTCAGCTCACTGCAACCTCTGCCCCCTGGGTTCAAGCGATTCTCATGCCTCAGCCTCCCGAGTAGCTGTGATTACAGGTGCCTGCCACCACACCTGGCTAATTTTTGTATTTTTAGTAGAGATGGGGTTTCGCCATGTTGGCCAGCTGGTCTTGAACTCCTGACCTCAGGTGATCTGTCCGCTTCAGCCTCCCAAAGTGCTGGGATTACAGGCTTGAGCCACCGCGCCCGGCCCTTAATTTTTCTTAAAACGAAAAGAAGTTACGAAAAAAAGATATGATGGAAATCCCCTTGTGTACTGCACCCTGAGACAAAGACTGAATTCGGGTTTCTCTTTTCCAGGCATGTATTTATATTATTAAAGCATTTGTAGATGTCTAACAATATGTAACAGTCTTTTGCATGTTTTCAAACTTGTATAAATAGTGTCATTTTTACAGGTTGCTTTACATTCAACATTATATTTTTGAGATTTTATCTTTGTTAATGCCACATGGTTTTAAGTTCATTTATTTGAAATACCATGTCAGGCTGGGTGCAGCGGCTCGCGCCTGTAATCCCAGCATTTTCGGAGTCTGAGGTGGGTGGATCACTTGAGGCCAGGAGTTAGAGACCAGCCTGGCCAACATGAGGAAATCCTGTCACCACTGAAAATACAAAACTTAGCCAGGCGTGGTGGCGGGTGCCTGTAATCTCAGCTACTCAGGTGGCTGAGAATCTCTTGAACCTGGGAGGCAGAGGTTGCAATGAGCTGAGATCGCACCACTGCATTCCAGCCTGGGTGACAGAGTAAGGTTGTCTCAAAAATAAATAAAATAAAATAAAATAAAATATAATATCATATCATAAATTGTATTATATATCTTTAAAATACTACTATATAGTATTCCATTCTATGAATAATATACCATGTTTGAATTTCCTAGCTTTTGAAAATATTTTGCTATTACAGACAATGCTGCAATGAACTTTCTTGAGCACATCCTTTTTTGCACTCCTAGCAGAATTTCTTCTTTTTTTGAGATAGGGTCTTGCTCTGTTGCCCAGGCTTGAGTGCAGTATCATGATTGTAGCTCACTGCAGCCTCAAACTTTTGGGCTCAAGCTCCTAATTAGGTGGGACTACAGGCACACACCACCACTTCTGCCTATTTTTTTTTATTAATACTTTTTGTAGAGATGGGGTCTTACTCTGTTGCCCAGTCTGGTCTCAAGGTATTCTCCTGCCTTGGCTTCCCACAGCTCTGGGATGACAAGTATGAGACACGATGTCCAGTCTCCTAAGAGAAGTTTTAGAAGGGGCATTGCTGCGGTGAAGGGGAGGCCCATTTTCAGCTTCATCTTGTTAACGTCCACTCCAAAGGGGTTGACTAGTTGTACTTCTACCAGTAGTGTGTGAAAGTCCTATTAATCTACATGTTCCCAAGACTTGCTGTTGTTAATGCTTGGGTCTGAAATAATTTCTTATTGTTATTTTAATTGCATTTCCTGATTACTAGGACAGTTGAATATTGTTACAGTTTTTATTTGTTTCTTCTGAAAATGTCCTATTTACTTGTGTCCATTTGATTGATTTGACCTTTTCTTAATTGATTTTATAAATTTTAAAAATGAGGCCGGGCGCGGTGG
>NW_012118710.1:4266960-4267966 GCF_000951035.1 Colobus angolensis palliatus | reverse complement strand
AGGCTAAAGTGATCCTCCCACCTCAGCCTTCCAAGTAGCTGGGATTTAACAGGTATGCACCACCAAACCCAGCTAATAAAAAAATTTTTTTTGTAGAGACCGTCTCACTGTGTTGCCCACGCTTGTCTCAAACTCCTAGGCTCAAGTGATTCTTAGCCTCCCAAAGTTCTGGGAATAAAGGTGTGAGCCACTGCACTTGGCCATGATACAATTTTTTAAATTTTATTTTTAATTGTTATAGGTACATAGTAGTTGTATATATTTATGGAGTACTTTTTTTTTTTTTGTAGAGATAGGGTCTTGCTCTGTTGCCCAGGCTGAAGTACAGTGGCATGATCACAGCTGACTGCAGCCTTAAACTTCTGGGCTTCAGTGATCCTCCTGCCTCAGCCTTCCAAGTACCTGGGACAACAGGCTCACGCTATCATACCAGGCTGGCTAAGTTTTAACATTTTTTGTAGAGACAGTATGTCACTATGTTGTCCAGGCAGGTCTTGAACTCCTGGCCTAAAGTGATCCCCCTGCCTTGGCCTCCTAAGGTGCTGAGATTACAGGCATGAACCACTGTGCCCAGCCTACATGTAACGTTTTCATACAGGCTACATATAATGATCAAATCAGGGTAAATGGGGTATCCATCCTCTCAAGACTTTATCATTTCTTTTTGTTAGAAACTTTCCAATTTCACTCTTTTAGTTATTTAAGAATATACAATAAATTATTGTTAACTAGAGTCACCCTATTGTGCTACCAAATACTTGATCTTATTCATTCTATCCAACTGTATTTTTGTACCCATTAACCATCTCTGCTTTATCTTCCACTTCCCATTATCCTTTCATCCTCTATCTCCATTTGTTCATTTTTTTTCTTTTTTTAACCTCTCATATATGAGAACATGTGGTATTTGTCTTTCTGTGCCTGGCTTATTTCACTTAACATATTGTCTTCCAGTTTCATCCATGTTGTTGAAAATGACAAGATTTCTTTCTTTTTTTTTTTTTTG
>NW_012118710.1:4257160-4259461 GCF_000951035.1 Colobus angolensis palliatus | reverse complement strand
TTCAGGTTTTTGAGGAGCCTCCATACTATTCTCCAGGGTGGCTGTACTAGTTTACATTTCTACCAACAGCATAGGAGGGTTGCCCTCTCTCCATGTCCTTGCCAGCATTCATTATTGCCTGTCTTTTGGATAAAAGCCATTTTAACTGGGGTGAGATGATATCTCATTGTAGTTTTGATTTGTAATTCTCTGATGATTAGTGATGTTGAGCATTTTTTCTTATGCCTGTTGGCCATACATTTGAGAAGTGTCTATTCATATCTTTAGCTCATTCTAAAATTGGATTGTTCTTCTCCAGTAGAGTTGTTTGAGCTACTTATATATTCTGGTTATTAATTATTTTTCAGAATGGGTAGTTTGCAAATATTTTCTCTCATTCTGTGGGTTGCTTCTTCACTTAGTTTCCTTTGCTCTTCACTGTTTCCTTTGCTGTGCAGAAACTTTTTAGCTTGATGTGATCCCACTTGTCCATTTTTGCTTTGGTTGCCTGTGCTTTCAAGGTCTCACGGTACAATTTTTGCTTTCAATTGTCATATGTAGGGGCAGAGGGAAAGCTTCCCTTTTGTTCTCTCTAAAGATTTGCTAAAGTCCAGGTGCAGTGGCTCACACCTGTAATCCTAGCACTTTGGGAGGCTGAGGTGAGTGGATTGCCTGAGTTCAGGAGTTCCAGACCAGCCTGAGCAACACAGGTAAACCCTGTCTACTAAAATACAAAAAAATTAGCCGAGTGTGGCAACATGCAACTGTAATCCCAACTACTTAGGAGGCTGAGACAGGAGGATCTCTTGAACCTGGGAGGTGGCGGTTGCAGTGAGCTGAGATTGCACCACTGCATTCCAGCCTGGGCGACAAAGCGAGACTCCATATCAAAAAAAAAATAATAATAAAATAAAATAAAGATTTGCTAAAATGACTGACAATACACAGATTAATAGGAGAAAAAGGCATATAAATTTATTAACATACAAAAACACGGGAGCAATATTATATATGAGACCCAAAGAAGGGCCAGATGATTGAGGCTTATATATCCTCTTCACAGGGAAGAGGGAGATGGGGAAAATGTAGAGGTTGTTAATAATTTTTAGGGGAAATGAATGGGCCCAGGAGGCTCAGACATTATCTTGTAAACGATTCTCCTAGGAAACTAAATGATGCCAGCAAGTTACTGGAAGGTGAGGGGTGAAACTTAACTTGGTAGATAAAGCTTCCCAGGTTATCTCTTGGCGCTGCCTCAGAGGACTAGCTGAAGAGTCATCTGACTTTAGTCTTGATTCTTCTCTGACGGTTAATCTTTTCTGATTATTTGATGAGATTCCTAGGAAGGGGATCTTAAGACAATTGCATTTCTTTTGGAAAGCAGTATCCTTAGTCAGATAAGGAAATTCTAGGGGAAGTCTCTAGGGGGATAGAGACTCTAGAAGTCTCTAGAAGTCTCTAGGCAGAGAGACCAGGCCAGAAAAGCCTTAATTCTGAGGTAGCTTCTAAGTCCTTTCTATTTTAGTTCAAAGTGTTCAGCATACCAAAGTGCCATACTTCTGAGGTATTGTTTTCTGAGCCCCAACATATACATATTTTAAAGAATTTAAGATAAAACTAGTCTACTATATTTAACCAGATTTTTACCATTTTTGTTTCTCTGTCTTCATTCTTGATGTTCTAAATTTCTTTTTTTTTTTTTGAGACAGAGTCTCGCTCTGTCGCCCAGGCTGGAGTGCAGTGGCCGGATCTCAGCTCACTGCAAGCTCCGCCTCCCGGGTTTATGCCATTCTCCTGCCTCAGCCTCCCGAGTAGCTGGGACTACAGGCGCCCGCCACCTCGCCCGGCTAGTTTTTTGCGTTTTTTAGTAGAGATGGGGTTTCACTGTGTTAGCCAGGATGGTCTCGATCTCCTGACCTTGTGATCCGTCCGCCTTGGCCTCCCAAAGTGCTGGGATTACAGGCGTGAGCCAGTGCGGCCCGCCAGAATTCTTTAAAAAATTGTCACATAATATGTAATTCACTGTTTCAACCATTTAAAAGTGTACAGTTCAGTGGCTTTTGGTATTTTCATAATGTTGTGCAACCATCACTATTATCTAATTCTAGAAGATTTTCATCACCTGAAAACTCTGTACCCATGAAGCAGTCATTCCTGATTTCTCCCCTTTCCCCAGTCCCAGCAACCCCTCAGCTGCTCTTCATTTCTATGGATTTGTTTATTCTGGATATTTCATTAAATGGAATCATACAATGTGTTAATGTGTTGCCTTTTTTGTCTGGCTTCTTTCACTTAACATGTTCTTTTCTTTTCTTTTCTTTT
>NW_012118710.1:4249095-4257110 GCF_000951035.1 Colobus angolensis palliatus | reverse complement strand
TTTGGGAGTGTAGCTCTGCCACCCAGGTTGGAGTGCAGTGGCGCAATCTCAGGTCACTGCAGCCTCCACCTCCCAGGTTCAAGCAATTCTCCTGCCTCAGCCTCCTGAGTAGCTGGGACTACAGGTATACGTCGCCGTCGCCATGCCCGACTAATTTTTTGTATTTTAGTAGAGATAGGGTTTCACCGTGTTGCCCAGGCTGGTCTTGAACTCCTGAGCTCAGGCAATCCGCCCACCTTGGCCTCCCAAAGTGCTGGGATTACAGGCATGAGCCCCTGCCCCTGGTCAGGATGTTCCCCTCCCTTCCCCTTCCCTTCCCCTTCCCTCCCCTCCCCTCCCCTTTTCTCTCCTCTCCTCTCTTTTCTCCTTTCTCTCCTCTCCTTTCCTCCCTTCCCCTCCCCTCCCCTGCTCCATTCTCCTCCCCTCCCCTTGGCTTCTCTCCTCTCCTTTTTTCTCTTCTCTTCTGTTTTTTTCTTTTCTTTCTTTTTTGACACAGGGTCTGCTCTGTCACCCAGGCTAGAGTGCAGTGGCATGATCTCAGCTCTCTGCAGCCTCAACCTCCTAGGCTCAAGTGACCCACCCACCTCTGCCTCCTAACATGCGGGGATTACAGACATGAGCCACCCTGCCTAGCCAGTTAGCATTTTTTTTTTTTTTTTGAAACGGAGTCTCGCTCTGTCGCCCAGGCTGGAGTGCTGTGGCCGGATCTCAGCTCACTGCAAGCTCCGCCTCCCGGGTTTATGCCATTCTCCTGCCTCAGCCTCCCGAGTAGCTGGGACTACAGGCGCCGCCACCTCGCCCGGCTAGTTTTTTGCGTTTTTTAGTAGAGATGGGGTTTCACTGTGTTAGCCAGGATGGTCTCGATCTCCTGACCTCGTGATCCGCCCGTCTCGGCCTCCCAAAGTGCTGGGATTACAGGCTTGAGCCACCGCGCCCGGCCGCACTTAGCATGTTTTAAAGGTTCGTCCATTTTGGCATTTATCAACATTTCATTTTTCATGATTGAATAATATTCCATTGTAGAAATATAACATATCTGGTTTATCCATTCATCAGTTGATGGACATTTGAGTAGTTTCTTCCTTTTGGCTATTATAAATAATGCTGCTATGAGCAATCCTGTACAAGTTTTTGTTAGAACACCTGTTTTCAAATCTCTTGGTTGTATACCTGGGGTTGAATTGCTAGGTCATATGTACGTTTTAAATTTTCAGACATCCTATGTTTAACTTTTTGAGGAACTGCCAAACTGTTTTCTGTAGCAGCTGCACCATCCCACGTTCTCACCAGCAATGTATGATGGTTTCAATTTCTCTACATCCTTACCAGCCCTTAGTATTTTTTGTTTTGTTTTTTGATTATAGCCATCCTAATGGGTGTGAAGTGGCATTTTATTGTTTTTTAAATTTGCATTTCCCTAATAACTAACGATTTTGAGCATCTTTTCATGTGCTTATTGGTCATTTGTATATCTTCCTTAGAGAAATGTCTGTTCAAGTCTTTTGCCTTTTTTTTATTTTTTATTTTTTATTTTTTTTTTTGAGACAGAGTCTGGCTCTGTCGCCCAGGCTGGAGTGCAGTGGCCGGATCTCAGCTCACTGCAAGCTCCACCTCCCCGGTTTACGCCATTCTCCTGCCTCAGCCTCCGGAGTAGCTGGGACTACAGGCGTCCGCCACCTCGCCCGGCTAGGTTTTTGTATTTTTTAGTAGAGACGGGGTTTCACCGTGTTAGCCAGGATGGTCTCGATCTCCTGACCTCGTGACCCACCCGTCTCGGCCTCCCAAAGTGCTGGGATTACAGGCTTGAGCCACCGCGCCCGGCCAACCTTTTTTTTTTTTTTTGAGACAGGGTTTGGCTCTGTTGCCCAGGCTGGAGTGCAGTGACACAATCATGGCTCACTGCATCCTTGACCTTCCCAGACTCAGGTGATCCTCCCACCTCAGCCTCCTGAGTACCTGGGACTACAGGCAGCATGCCACCATGTCTGGCTAATTTGTTTTGTATTTTTTTTTAGAGACAGGGTTTCACCGTGTTGCCCAGGCTGGTCCAAAGTCCTAGGTTCAAGTGATTCACCTGCCTTGGCCTCCCAAAATGTTGGGATTATAGGTGTGAGCCACCATACCTGGCCTCTTTTGCCCAATTTCGAATGAGATTATTTGTTTTTGCTGTGGAGGTTTATTTTTATTTTTTAATTTAAAATTTTTGTAGAGACAGGATCTCCCTATGTTGTCCAGGCTGGTCTGAAACTCCTGGGCCCAAGTGATCCTCCTGCCTCGGCTTGCCAAACCGTTGTGATTACATGAGCCACTGTACCCAAATTATTGTTGAGTTTTAAGAGTTCTTTATATATCCTGAATACTAGATATATGATTTATAAACAGATATCTAGCTCTGTTTCCTCAGTCTATAGGCTGTATTTTTATTTTCTTGATATGGTTTTTTTAAAATTTTTTTTTGAGACAGAGTCTTGCTCCATCACCCAGGCTATAGTACAGTGGCGTGATCTTGGCTCACTGCAACCTCCACCTCCCGGGTTCAAGTGATTCTCCTGCCTCAGCCTTCCGAGTAGCTGAGACTACAGGTGCGCACCACCACGCCCAGCTAATTTTTGTATTTTAGAGATGGGGTTTCATCCTGTTGGCCGGGCTGATCTCGAACTCCTGACTTCAGGTGATCTGCCCACCTCCACCTCCCATAGTGCTGTGGTAACAGGCATGAGTCACTGCACCTGGCCTGATACAGTGTCTTTTGATGTACAAAAGTTTTTTATTTTTTATTTATTCAGTTTACCCATTTTTAACTTTGTTGCTTATGCTTTTAGTGTCACATCAAAGTCTCCATGCGAAATCCAAGGTCACAGAGATTTACAGCTGTGTTTTATTCTGAGAGATGTATAGATCTAGTGCTTGTATTTAGGTCTTTGGTCCAATTTGAGTTAATTTTTGCATCTGGTTATCTAGTTGTCCCAGCAACATTTGTTGAGGGTGATTTTTTTTTTCCGCATTGAATGAACTTGAAACCCTTGTTAAAAATCTATTGACAGGCCGGACGCGGTGGCTCAAGCCTGTAATCCCAGCACTTTGGGAGGCCGAGACGGGCGGATCACGAGGTCAGGAGATCGAGACCATCCTGGCTAACATGGCGAAACCCCGTCTCTACTAAAAATACAAAAAAAATTTAGCCGGGCATGATGGCGGGCGCCTGTAGTCCCAGCTACTCAGGAGGCTGAGGCAGGAGAATGGCGTGAACCCGGGAGTGGGAGCTTGCAGTGAGCTGAGATCCGGCCACTGCACTCCAGCCTGGGTGGCAGAGCAAGACTCCGTCTCAAAAAAAAAAAAAAAGAAATCTATTGACTACGGCTGTGTGGGTTTATTTCTGGGACTTTCTGTTTTAGTCCATTGATCTGTATGTTTATCTTTATGCCAGTACTACACTATTTTGATCACTGTAGCTTTGTAGTAAGTTTTGAAATCAGGACATGTGTCTTTTGGCTTGCTTAATTTCAAAATTGATTTGGCTATTTGGGGTCCCTTGTGATTTCATATATATTTTAGAATCAGCTTGTCCATTTCTGCACAAAAAGTACAGATGAAATAGTCATAATGATTGCATTAAATTGGATACTATCAGTTCATAGATTTTTTCTTTTAGCACTTTAAAAATGTCATTTCTCCCCCTTCTGCTTTCTGTGGTTTCTGATGAGAAATCTGCAGTCATTCAAATTAAAGAGTGGTAAGCAATGGGAATGTACCCCACATTCTCAAGACCACAGCTCCTCTGTTTTCTTCTGAGTTTCAGACATCTGCCAGTATTGTGCCTTTATTGTGATAGTGACTGTGGGCTGAAATGGGAGAGCACAAAAAAAGAGAAGAAAAAACAAAAGCAAAACAGAGGACTTTTTCAAACTCTTAGTGGTTCCCTTTTATCCTTTCTCACACTAGAAAAAGGTTTCTCTTGGTTTTCCTTCTGTTCTCATCTGATGTGTACTCCTGGGTTTTGGCCAGGTAATACTGAAGGAAAACAAATGGTAAACATACCACTGGTTAGGTGGAACTTTGAATTCTGGTATCCTTCCCCAGTTGGCCTATTACCATTTACTTTTCAGTGTGCTTGGATAGTTAGCTGCTCCCTATGCAGCCTGGCCAGGGTTTATAGTTGTGTTCCATATGACAGACAAGGTAGTGCATGCTTACTCCATCTTGCTGGAACTGGACGCTCTCTTAAATTGATCTTTAAGGGGTCCTTATAAAATATGGATGCTAACCCCCTTGTCATTGAGTATACTGCACACATCTTCCAGTCCTTGTCTTTAATTTTTTTTTTTTTTTTTGAGAGGCAGTCTTGCTCTGTCGCCCAGGCTGGAGTGCAGCGGCGTGATCTCAGCTCACTGCAAGCTCTGCCTCCTGGGTTCACACCATTCTTCTGCCTCGGCCTCCCAAGCAGCTGGGACTGCAGGTGCCTGCCACCACGCCCAGCTAATTTTTTGAATTTTTAATAGAGACAGGGTTTCACCATTTTAGCCAGGATGGTCGTGATCTCCTGACCTCGTGATCCGTCCACCTTGGCCTCCCAAAGTGCTAGGATTACAGGCGTGAGCCACCGTGCCTGGCCAATCTTGTCTTTAAATTTTTATAAGTTATCTCTTGTGTGTGTGTGTGTATATATATATGTGTGTGTGTGTGTGTGTGTGTGTGTGTATGTATCCTCCTGAGTAGCTGGGACTACAGGCACGTGTCACTATGCCCAGCTTTTTCATTTTTTGTAGAAACAGGGTCTCACTATGTTGCCCAGTCTGGTCACGAACTCCTGGCCTCAAGCAATCGTCCTGCGTTGGCTTTCCAAAGTGCTGAGATTACAGGCATGAGCCACTGTGCCCAGCTCAATTGCAATTTTTTTTTTTTGAGATGAAGTCTTGCTCTGTCACCCAAGCTGGAGTGCAGTGGCGCGATCTTGGTCACTGCAATCTCCACCTTCTGTGCTCAAGCGAGTCTCCTGCCTCAGTTTCCCTAGAAGCTGGGATTACAGGCATGTGGCACCACGCCCGGCTAATTTTTGTATTTTTAGTAGAGTTGAGGTTTCACCATGTTGACCAGGCTGGTTTCGAACTCCTGACCTCAGGTGATCCATCCACCTCAGCCTCCCAAAGTGCTGGGATTACAGGCGTGAGCCACTGCGCCCAGCTGCATCTGTAGATAAGAATTATTGAAAAAAGAAAAACAACCATAGTACCATTATCAAACCTAAACACATTTAAAAATAATTCCTTCACATTAACTATATACTCCACGTCTACGTGTTCAACTGTATTGAGTTTTAGCAAATATTTTTTCTCATCCATTGTGTTAAGTGGATTTTTTCTCCTTTAATTTGTTAAAGTAGTATAATTTAATAGATTTTCTTATGTCTAACATTCCATTTTTGAATTCCAGAAATTAAACCCAACTAGGTCATGGTATATATATCTTTCCTTGAATTTAATATGCTAGTATTTCATTTGGAAGCTCTGCATCTATGATCACAAATGATATTGCTCTACTGTATTTTTTATTCAGTGCCTATGAAGTTTTGATATTATAGTTAAGATCCTAATGAAGTGAGTTGAGTAGCTGTATTTCTTAGGGTAAAAGCTAAGCTCCTATAACAACACCACCACCACCACCCAAAACATTCAAATATGGTTGTTTAAATAAGATGGAAGTGTACTTCTTGCTCATACTCTGGAAATGAATGGTCCAGGCTGATGGGGCAATTCTGATTGGTGTAGTCATTTGGAGACCTGAGGGTTTCCTGTTTTGTTTCTGTGCCATCTCCTAAAGGTGTTTGTCTTCATCCACACGGCAACACAGGTTCAGCTCTGTACGTGTGCAACCCTCAGGAAAGGGAGGATAGGAAAGAGGAGGGTGAGCAATTTCCTTTGAAGCAAATGTTGTCTCCTTGATTCATATGTTCAAGTTTTAACTCCCAGTAACTCAGAATGTGACCTTATTTGAAAATAGGGTCATGACAGATATAATTAGTTACTTTAAAGTGATATTCGAGTGGGGTGGGCCACTAATCCAATGTGACTGGTGTCCTTATAAAAAGAGGCAATTTGGGCCAGGCACAGTGGCTCACACCTATAATCCCAGCACTTTCCTAGGCCGAGGAGGGGGGATCACTTGTGGCCAGAAGTTGGAGACCAGCCTGGGCAACAGAACAAGATCCCATCTTTATTAACAATAAAAATTAAAAAAAAAAAAAATTAGGCCGGGCGCGGTGGCTCAAGCCTGTAATCCTAGCACTTTGGGAGGCCGAGACGGGTGGATCACGAGGTCAGGAGATCGAGACCATCCCGGCTAACACAGTGAAGCCCTGTCTCTACTAAAAATACAAAAAAAAACTAGCTGGGAGAGGTGGCGGGCACCTGTAGTCCCAGCTACTCTGGAGGCTGAGGCAGGAGAATGGCATAAACCCGGGAGGCGGAGCTTGCAGTGAGCTGAGATCCGGCCACCGCACTCCAGCCCTCCAGCCCGGGTGACAGAGCAAGACTCCGCCTCAAAAAAAAAAAAAAAAAAAAATTAGCTGGGTGTGGTGGCACACGCCTGTAGGTCCCAGCTACTTGGGAGGCTGAGGTGGGAGAATCACTTTAGCCTGAGAAGTTGAAGCTGCAGTGAACCATGATGGTACTGCTGCACTCCAGCCTGGGTGACAGAGTGAGACCCCATCTCAAAATAAAAAAAAAAAGAGGGGTGGGGGAATTTGGACATACCTGAGGGAAAACACCATGTGAACATGAAGGTAGAGAGACACCAAGGAATGCCACAGATTGCCAGTGTACCACCTGAAGCTAGGACACAGGGTGGAACAGACTTCCCCTCACAATCATCAGAAGGAACCAACCCTACTGACGCCTTGATCTTGGACTTCCAGCCTCCAGAACTGTGAGGGAATACATTTCTGTTGTTTGATCCTCCAGTTTGTGATACTTTGTTACAGCAACCCTAGGAATCGCCATTTCTCCATAGCAAGTAATGGAGAAATGGCACCACATTTGCTCATCATCAAAGGTGAGCATTTAGTCAGACACACCTCAGTTGCAAGGAAGGTTGGAAGATGCAGGCCGTAACTGGGCTATCCTGTGCTCTACAGAAAATCTTACCAGAAGAAGAATTTAGGAGGACAAATGGCACAGGAACAGAAAACTTTTTTTTTAAGAGTTTATTTGTGGCTGGGTGCAGTGGCTCACACCTGTAATCCCAGCACTTTGGGAAGCCAAGGCGGACGGATCACCTGAGGTCAGGAGTTTGAGACCAGCCTGACCAGTATGGTGAAACCCCATCTCTACTAAAAATACAAAAATTGCTGGGCATGGTGGTGTATGCCTGTAATCCCAGCTACTCAGTAGGCTAAGACAGGAGAATAGCTTGAATTCGGGAGGTGGAGGTTGCAGTGAGCCAAGATTGTGCCACTGAACTCCAGCCTGGGTGACAAAAGGAGACTCCATCTCAAAACAAACAAACAAACAAACAAACAGTTTATTTGTGCCTTAGTGGTTTAAGAAAATGAGTTTCTAAAACCATCTGGGACAGATATCATTTGGGGCAAGAGCCTTTTCTTTTTTTTTTTTTTTTGAGTGGGAGTCTTGCTTTGGCTGGAGTGCAGCAGCATGATCTCAGCTCACCACAACCTCTGCCTCCCGGGTTCAAGTGATTCTCCTGCCTCAGCCACCTGAATAGCTAGGATTACAGGTGCTCGCCAGCATGCCAAGCTAATTTTTGTGTTTTTAGTAGAGATAGGGTTTCACCATGTTGGCCAGGCTGGTCTGGAACTCCTGACCTCAGGTGATCCACTTGCCTTGGCCTCCCAGAGTGCTGAGATTACAGGTTTGAACCACTGCGCCCAGCATTAAGGCAAGAGACTTTTGATTACCAGTTCAAAAAGTTTGATAGTAATTGGTTTAGTTAGGCTTTCCATTTATTTTTGCATCGTTTTGGCTATTTATGCCTAGAAAATTATCCATTTTTTTTTTTTTTTT
>NW_012118710.1:4236397-4248850 GCF_000951035.1 Colobus angolensis palliatus | reverse complement strand
TCCTGCCTCAGCCTCCTGAGTAGCTGGGACTAGAGGCATGCGCCACCATACCCAGCTAATTTTTGTATTTTTAGTAGAGGCGGGGTTTCACCATGTTGGCCAGGCTGTTCTCGAACTCCTGACCTCTGGTGATCTGCCCGCCTCAGCCTCCCAAAGTACTGGGATTACAGGCGTGAGCTATGGTGCCCAGCCTCCTTTCTTTTCTTTTCTTTTTTTTCATTTATCAGGCTTGCTAGAGATTTATCTGGTTTATTAATTTTCCCCCAAGGACCAGCATTTTACATTATCCTTTCTATTGTTTGTTTTTTGTTTCATTAAGTTCTGATCTTATTTTTTTTAGCTTTATCTTTATATGAAATCACACATACACATAAAGAGTTAAACTGGTCTATAAGACTTATTATGAAAAACAGTAATTCCCTACTCCTTGTCTCACATTTCCCTTTCTTCAGAGGCAACCTTTTTCAGCTCATTGATTGATTGATTGAGACAGAGTTTTGCTATGTCGCCCAGGCTGGAGTGCTGTGGCTACTCGCAGTTGTGATCACAGCGCACGGCAACTGAGAGCTCCTGGGCTCAACTGATCCTCCCCCCTCCTTCTTCAACTCTTTCAGCTAGTTTTTTTTTTGGTGTTTACCTCTTTCTCTCTAAATAATATGCTTATATTCATTTTTCAACTATAGCTTTTACTTATGGTCTTCTCTCTATGGACAATAAAGCTTTGGCTCTCTTCCACCCCCTTCTCCACCATTACACATACACCATTTTGTCCCTTAATCCCTTCAGTACTATAATTTTGATGAGATCAATATCAAATATTTATATTACTATGACTATTGTAACACTGTGATTATTTTTGCTTTTCTGCACAACTTTTTATTTTCCCTGGAGTTCATGATTGTCTTCCTTTTTCATTTGCTTCATTTTCTATATTCTTACTACTAATTTAGTCCAAGTTATATCAACCTTTTTTTTTAATCACCCAGGCTGGAGTGTAGTGGCACGATCTTGGCTCACTGCAACCTCCGCTTCCCAGGTTCAAGTGATTCTCCGACCTCAATCTCCTGAGTAGCTGGGACTACAGCTGTGCACCACCACACCTGGCTAATTTTTGTATATTTGGTAGAGATGGGGTTTTACCATGTTGCCCAGACTGGTCTTGAACTCCTGATCTCAGGTTATGTGCCCGCCTCAGCCTCTCAAAGTGCTGGAATTACAGGTGTGAGCCACCATGCCTGGCCATGTATAAACCTTCTTTCAGTGCATCCAAACATTAAGTAGTTTATCACTTGTTTTTTTTTTTTTTTTTTGAAACGGAGTCTCACTCTATCCCCCAGGCTGGAGTGCAGTGGCGCCATGTTGGCTCACTGTAACCTCTGCCTCCTGGGTTCAACCGATTCTCCTGCATCAGCTTCCTGAGTAGCTGGGACTACAGATGCGTGCCACCACACCCAGCTAATTTTTGTATTTTTAGTAGAGATGGGGTTTCACCATGTTGGCCAGGCTGGTCTGGAACTCCCGACCTCAGGTGATCCGCCCGCTTCGGCCTCTCAAAGTGCTAGGATTACAGGCATGAGCCACCGCGCCTGGCTGGTTTATCACTTTTATCTTTTTGAGGGAATCTTTCCTGGAGCATTCTGATCTGCTGCAATCCGGACTGGTTGCCTTCCACACTCATTACACAGCTCTTACCTTGGTGTCCCCTTTCATCATTGTCCTAGGGATTCTTTCTCTCTTTCCAGGTTTGATTTTGTATTCCATAGCTTCCTCTTTTTGCTTTCTTATTTTTGGTAAAACACATCCTTCAGTCGTTTCCTGAGAGAAGATACTAAGGAAATACATCACAAAAATTATTTGTACATGTGTAAAAAATATTTTTTCTCTATCTTTATGTGTGATTGCAACTTTGAGTGTGAAATTTTATGTTAGAAATAATTTTTCCTTTAGAATTTCAAGGGCATTGCTTCATTATTTTCCAAATTCTATTTTTGCTTTTGAGTGGTCTGAATGAATTCTGATTCTTGATAACTGAGTACACAACTGTTTGTCCCCATCTCTGGATGCTTATAGGATCTTCTTTTTGTCCCTAATGTTCTGAAATTTCATTATGATGTGCTTTGTCATGGATCCATTTTCATCCTTAGTGCTGTGCACTAGGTGGGCTCTTTTTTTTTTTTTTTTTTTTTTTTTTTCGCCCACGCTGGAGTGCAGTGGCCGGATCTCAGCTCACTGCAAGTTCCGCCTCCTGGGTTTACGCCATTCTCCTGGCTCAGCCTCCCAAGTAGCTGGGACTACAGGCGCCCGCCACCTCGCCCGGATTTTTTTTTGCTGAATTCCTTCCCTCAGTTTCCCCCCAGGATGGTCTCGATCTGCTGACCTCGTGATCCACCCGTCTCGGCCTCCCAAAGTGCTGGGATTACAGGCTTGAGCCACCGCGCCTGGCCGGGCTCTTTTAATTGACAAATTTCTGTCCTTTTTTCTGGGAACACTTTTTGAATTTTTTTTTGCTGAATTCCTTCCCTCAGTTTCCCCCCAAGTTCTGTTTCTAGAACTCTATTTGAATGTTGGGTCTCCTGAACTTGTTGTGATCTTTTCCTCCTGTTTTACAGCTCTTTATTTTTTGGGTCTATTTTATGTGGAAGGGTGGTATATCTTCAAATACAGCCATTATGCCTTTATCAGTAAAGAACATAGAAACTAATCTAGGTATTTCAAGCAGAAAGGGGTTGAATATAGGGAATTGGGTGCTGACAACAAAAAAAGAAAATCAGGGGATGCATGTAACTTTCAGATTGACCACTGTAGCTATGGTCCAGAGAGTCTAGAAGTTGCTGCTATCATCTATTAATAGATGTCAGAGAACTGGAGGAAATCTCTGCTGGTATCACACTTATCTTGCATCCCTGGGGTTCATGGGTGGCAGGGGAATGGAGTTTAGCCAGACTCTCTATAAACTATGTCTGACCGAGTCTAGACACCCACTGCCTCTGCTGGAGGAAGAAAATGACTCATCTCCAATCTCCCTTCCAAATCTCTGGTACAAAGTTTACAAGAGGGTAGCAAGATGCTAATAGAAACAGAAACAAAAAATAAAAATAAATACATAAAGCCAGCTTCTCTACTCTCCTCTTCTAGATCTCTTTGGCTAGAGTCCCTTAATCTACTTATGTCTTAACTTGTCTTTCATATTTTTCCTTCTTTGACTCTTTGTACTTCATTTTGGATAAATTTTTCCATACTATCCCCCATTTCATCATCTTTTCTCTGACCTCACTCAGTCTAGAGTTTAACCTGAATACTGAGGCTTAAAAAATTCAATGGCTATTTTTTGTGTCTAAGATTTCCAGTTTGTTCTTTTCCTTTTTTTTTTTTTTTGTTGTTTGTTTTTGAGAGTCTCACTCTGTCACCCAGGCTGGAGTGCAGTGGCGTGATCTCGGCTCACTGCAACCTCTGCCTCCCGTGTTCAAACAATTCTCCTGCTTCAGCCTCCTGAGTAGCTGGAATTACAGGCATGCACCACCATGCCTGGCTAATTTTGTATTTTCAGTAGAGACAGGATTTCACCATGTTGACCAGGGTGGTCTCGAACTCCTGACCTCAGGTGATCCACCCGACTTGGCCTCCCAAAGTGCTAGGATTACAGGCATGAGTCATCATGCCTGGGCTTTTCCTAATCTTTTTTATTCCCATTTCTTCTTGTTCCATTGCTATTTTCATCTAATATTTATTGCTATTTTTAATATGTTTTTATGATTTCTTTCAGAAATGTAAATTCATATATACTGCAAAACCTATCTTCTATAAAACTGATAGATTTTACTACTACTCTATAAAACTGATAGATTTTACAACTTCTGCTCTATAAAACTGATGTCAACTGGAATGAATTCATATTGTTTATTGATTTTACCATCTTTCTTAGCATTAGACTTTTTCATTGTTAAAATGTGTTTTGGAATTTTGATTTGCAGATCCATTTCTAGGGCCGGTTTTCCCCCTTTGATTTGTTTTGTTTTTGTCTTTTTTTCTCCTCTTCCTGAATGCGCAGTTTATAGTTTTGTGGTCGCCTCCACCCATTTTCCTAAGCCGCTGTTCCAGTGCCAGCTCTTACGTGTTGTTTCATGGTTCCTTCTTCTGTGCCAGAATGATGCCACTCCAGATGAGGAGCTGTGGGTGGCTTGGCACGGGTCCTCACTTTGAGGCTGTGCTCTATTTCCACCCCACCTTACCTCACCCTACCCTGGTCTCCAGCATCTAAAAGCAGGGTCTTCCTCTTGGCTTTCTCTCAGGACAACGTTTTTCAAGTAAACATTTCTATTGAAATATGACAGACATACAGAAACGTGCATGAATCGTAAAGGGGCACCTTGATGAGTTTTCGCAAAGTGAATGCTCCTGTGTAATAAACCCCCAGAGCACAAAAAGAACATTCTTGGCCCCCAGAAGGCTCCTGGTGTTCATCTTAGTCACTGCCCTTTCTAAGGTAACTGCGCTCCTGGCTTCTCTAACAAACTCTTGGGACTCGGAGCCCAGCAGCATGTCGGTCACAGCCCCATTTAGTGATTTTGGGCTCTGTTCTTGCTTCTGGTTCACAGAAAGCTTGCCTTGTTTTTGAGCCCAACTGTGTGTGTTGGTTTATATGCGAGAATGTTTTCTTTACTTCTGCTTTGTGGTTGGAATAGAGAAGTCACCGCTCCATCTTGACTGGAAGTCCAGCAGAACCTGTTTATGGGACGGTCACTAGTTCTGACTGGAGACCAGGAAAATGGTAGCAGATGGACTGGGTTCAGCGGATGAAAAGCCTTTGTATGCTCACTAATAAATTCAGATGTTGTCTTCCAGTTAGTGAATGGATGATGAGAGACTGCATGCAGGAAAATGAGATGCTTTGGGATGTGTACATTTTAGAATTATTTCTCTGGCTAAACCAGGGAGGATGGAATGAAGGAGAGCCACACACAAGCACGTTTACCAGCTGGGAGGGAATTTCTGTAATTCAGGTGAGGCATGCCCAGGGTCCATGAGGGCAGTAGTTGTGGGGGTGGCAAGATTATAAGAATGAATTTGCCGGGTGTGATGGCTCACAACTGTAATCCCAGCACTTTGGGAGGCCAAGGTGGGTGGATCACCTGAGGTTGGGAGTTTGAGACCAGCCTGACCAACATGGAGAAACCCCATCTGTACTAAAAATACAAAATCAGCCAGGCGTGGTGGCACATGCCTGTAATCCCAGCTACTCAGGAAAGCTGAGGCAGGAGAATCGCTTGAACCTGGGAGGCGGAGGTTGCGGGGAGCTGAGATAGAGCCATTGCACTCCAGCCTGGGCAACAAGAGCAAAACTCTGTCTCAAAAAGAAAAAGAAAACAAAGAATGAATCTGGGATATAAATAAGAGGTGACTGATTAGACAGATGTCAAGGATGACTTTTAGTTTCTGAAAACTGTGAAAGGTGGTACAATTCACAGGACTTAAGGAATGCCGGGGATGGAGTAGGTTTCTAGGCATATATTTCATTTGCCAGTTTTGTCAGTGGTTAGCTCTGCATGTCTTCTCCCAAGCTTCTGGTCCCATGACTCATCTGACAGATGAATGTTTGTTGAGTCCCTGCTGGTGAGGGCTGGAGCCTGGGGAGATAAGGATGGCGAGGGACATAACTAGGAGACAGGGCCACCTTCAGGCCGGGGCTGTTTGCAGTGGGCATTTGTCAGCGTACAGGAAATGCCTGTGCTCAGATTTCCTGCCCACAAGGTGCGGGGCTGCCAGATCCACCTGAAGCTTGGGCTCCTCTGTGGAAAGGAAAGGGAGAGGGAAGCAGAGAGTCAAGTGCATAAGAAGTAAATAGAGACCCTGAGAAAGAGAGGCACACCTAGGGGAAAGGAATTCCAGTTTTTCCTTTCTTCTGGTTGGTCAGAATTCAGTCCTTTGCCCCCACCCTAACGCCTTCTGCTTCAAAAGGTCCTTCATTACTTGGGACCCAGCCTCTTACTACGGCTCTTCCCCAACCACATCTACCGAAGGGGTAGATAATTCAGTGGCTCAACACAAATGTGTCTTGGCATCTTGGAGTCAGGAGGACAAATTTTGCCTTCTGTGTGATCCTGCAGAAGGCATCCCAGGAGGTCTATGATGTTTCTGCCTTCTGATCCTTCTTTCTCTCCATGTACCCCTTAACCTCTTCCCATCATCAAGCCCTGTTTAGCTTGCCTGGGAGCCAGGCTGGGTGTTGCAATCTTTCTGAGTAGCAGTCTGAGCAGGTGCTAGAAGCGTGTCCCTGGAGTCTAGGGTTTCCGAGGAGTCAGCTCAGAACCTAGAAGTTTACTCTATGGAGGGTCAAGGTACAGAAACCCAAGAATGGGGAATAAGCTGAAATCTATCACTGCATCTCCCTAGGCCTCAGAAACAGGTGGGTCCCACTTCTGTGGTCTTCCTCACACTCATTCTTATTCCTCACACTCATTCTTATTTTAGGCAGAAACAGAATAGTAGGATGCTATGACCTGTGAAATCATAATCCAACCCTTACATTCCGTAGATGAGGCCCAGGGAGGTTAAACTGATTTTTCCAGGTCAAACCAGGAACATTCTACTTTGTTATTCCTTCCCCACCCCCACCCCTGGCTCCCAAAGGGCTTTGGGGTCAACTTAGTGAGCTCTGGGGTGCCATTGCCAATCCAGATATGGACAGCCGGCCCCATGGGCAGCCTAGGATCCGAGTTTGGGGTTTGATCAGAGTCTTAAGTTCAGCGGGTCTCTCCCCTGCAGGCCCCTGCACCTGGGGTTGGGAGAATGAATAAGAACCTTGTCTGGTAGGAATTTCTTTCCTCTGCTGTTTGCTTTGGGTTTTCTCCCTCTCCATTCCTGGCGGCTAACCCAATATTTGCCTTTCTAAATTTCTAAATTTCTGTGCGCACTAAATATATTTCTTCATTTAACCCCCAGAATCATGGTTTCCTACCTGCTTCCCACGACCGGATCCACAGCCTGGAATGAAAACAGAACCCCGAGGGCATCGGCAGCTCAGGGCTGAGGGGGTGGCGGTTCCGGGGAGGGGGAGGAGCAGAGCCAGGGAGGGAGGGTGCACTCACCCACGCTGGGCATCTCAGACATCCTGAGAAAGGCAGGAACACAGGGAGCGGGGAGACGCCTTGGCTTCTGTCCCAACTCCCCGCAGCCAGGGCCCTGCTCCTCCCCTCCCTACCCAAAAGGGGGCCTGGCCCCCACCCAGAGCGCCTCTGCGCAGCCCCAACATCCTAGGTTGCAGGCCGTAAGCTAGACCTGGGGCGTGGTGAAAACAAGCAAAACCTGCGCCTGAAGCGTACTCCGCCACACCTTGTCCCCCTGCAGACCCCTCTAGCTGGGCCGCGGCCCTCTTGCACCGAGTACTCTTACAGGGCTCCCTCACCGCCCTGCCCTCCCCACTGTAAACAGTCAAGGCCGTGGTGTAGCTGAGCTAAATTGAACTGGGCAGTGGAAAATTCCCCTCCGGAGCCTCCCGGGGAGGAGCTCTAAGCAGCTGCTACCGAACCCCAGGGCTTGTTAGGCACCTGGCTTTCAGGTTCTCCACCCACTCAGCCCCCAGCTGGGGAGGAGGTGGCTGTTTCTCTCTGCTTCGGAGCAGGAAGGGAGAGGCAGAGACCCGGCTCCCCAGCCTTGACCTGAGCTAATGCCTGCTAAAACATCTCGTCTTAAATCAGACTTGGTTTTCCAGATTTGGGAGCCGGTGGCAGTACATTCTGTCTCCGTCTGGCTGAGCAGGAAAACAGGAGACAGAGCTTCCTACCACCTGATTTACAGCCTTGGCGTGGTTTTGAGACACAAATCACCCGAGAGAGCAGCTCAGTTGTAGTTCTGCAGATACGATCCGGCAGGATCACCTGGAAAGATCGCTTCCCTCCGGTGGGGAGGGCCACAGGGCCTGAGAAAAGGCCTCCTCCTAGACTGAAACGCCGCCCACCCCCCCGAATGTGTCTGGGACCCCCACTGGACCATGTTGGAACCTGGGGGATGGACGATGGGGTGATGGATGGTAGGGCAGGCGGCAGTGGGTCCACGAGTCCTGATGACCAGCAGGGCCATTCCGACCTTCCTCGGTCCCCTCATTCCCTTCCTTTGCCTGTCCCTGCCTTTGTTTCTTCAACCTGAATCTGTCAAACACTCCCCAGGCACCGGGCACTGTCGTAGCTGCCCTAGAAGGACACAAGAATAGTAAGCCTCTGGTCCTGCACTTAGTTCCAGAGGAAGAGGAAATAGGAATGTAAATGCTTGCCACAAAAGATTGAATGCAGTTAGTGTCATGACACAGGTACAGATGAGGTGTCCGGGGGCTGTAAAGACCTCTCTCAGCAAGAGTCAGGGGAGCCTTCCATGAGGTGACGCTAATGTTGTTCAGGGCAGAACACAGGAGGTGCCCTGGTGACAAGGCTGACTTGGTTTCGTGGGGATTCTCTGTTTTATCTCCATCTCCAGGGCACTTTATCCTTTTAAAATACTTTTTTTTTTTTTTTTGAGACAGAGTCCAGGCTGGAGTGCAATGGTGTGATCTCAGCTCACTGCAACCTCTGCCTCCCGGGTTCAAGCGATTCTCCTGCCTCAGCCTCCTGAGTAGCTGAGACTACAGGTGCCTGCCACCACGCCTGGCTAATTTTTGTATTTTTAATAGAGATGTGGTTTTGTCGTGTTAGCCAAGCTGGTATCAAACTCTTGACCTTGTGATCTGCCTGCCTTGGCCTCCTAAAGTGTTGGGATTACAGGTGTGAGCCACCATGCCTGGCCCCTTTTTACTCTTAGATTAGCCAAACCCAGGTCTCAGGGTCTTGTCTGTCCTCCCCATACCCTCTTTACCCTCTTTTTTTTTTTTTTTAAATGGGGTCTTGCTGTATTGCCCAGGCTGGTCTCAAACTCCTGGGCTCAGGCAGTCTTCCCACCTCAGCCTCCTGAGTAGCTGAAATGACAGGCAAGAACCACCACACCTTGCTTGTCTGCCCCTGTGTCAGAAGCCATGTGGTTTCTTTGAGGTTGGCAGCAGGCCACCATCAGCCCCTTTGCCCTGCCCCCACTACCAACACTCAGCTGTCCCATTAAAGTGAGGTGTGCAGTGGGCCTCAGTTCAATTCCTAGCTTTTGTGAGAGGGCCACAGGGCTCTTTGGACTAGGCTGCCATGAATTTGGTTGACCCACAAGATGAGGTTTGGGGGACCCCTTATCTGCTTCCCACTCCTAGAACTGTGTGCTCGATCTCTGCTTAGGGTGGTCTGCCGTGTGATGGACGCCTTGCTTGCCCCCACTCCTTCCATCCACACCATGAGAAGAGTTCTCCTCTGCTTTCCATGGGACACAGTGTGGGCATGGCTTCACTCCACTCCAGTAGAGGGCTGATACTCGGTAGAGGGCTGACAACGCCCCAGTGTGGATCTGGGTGCTAGGCACACTGTGGTACAGTGGAGGATCTCCCTGTTCTCAGGTGCTCCCAGCCCACTGACACTTGCGAATTAGCTTTGCATTTGCAATTGTCTTCCCTCCGCACAGGGCTAGGAGGTGGGTCAGTGAGGTGCTATTGCAATTTCCAGTGTGGGGACAGGTGGCCCGAAGCTCAGCATCTTAGTGGTTTGCCCACATTCTTGCCATCATCTGGTGGGACTTAGGTTCAAGTCTCACTTTTGCCACTGTGACCTTGGACAATTTTCTCCTCCATGAAACACCAACCTCAGTGTGTTACTATCAGATTAATTGTGTGACATAGCATATGTCTGGCAGATAGAGGGCATGGTACAAGGCGAGTTTCCTTCCTTCCTTCCTTCCTATTATTATTATCATCATTATTATTATTAGAGACTGAGTCTTGCTCTGTCGCCCAGGCTGTAGTGCAGTGGCGCAATCTCAGCTCACTGCAATCTCCGCCTCCCAGGTTCAAGCAATTCTCCTGTCTCAGCCTCCCAAGTTGCTGGGATTACAGGCGAGTGCCACCACACCTGGCTACTTTTTATATTTTTAGTGGAGATGGGGTTTCACCATGTTGGCCAGGCTGGTCCTGAACTCCTGACCTCAGGTGATCCACTCACCTCAGCCTCCTAAAGTGCTGGGATTGCATCATTCACTCAGTTGCCCAGGCTGGAATGCAATGGCACAATCATAGCTCACTGTAGCCTCCAACTCCTGGGCTCAACTGATCCTCCTGCCTCAGCCTCCTGAGTAGCTAGGACTGCAGGTGTGCACCACCATGCCTGGCTAGTTTTTAATTTTTTGTAGAGGTGAGGTCTCACTCTGTTATCCATGCCGGTCTTGAACTCCTGGACTCAAGGGATTTTCCTGCCTTGCTGCCTTGGCCTCCCAAAGTGCTGGGACTACAGGTGTGAGCCACTGCACCCAGCCTAGTTTTCCTTTGCTTGGGTATAGTAGCACACCCTATGTCTATGTAAATGTCCCCAAACATTGATGGAGGTGAAAATTTCTGCTTCCACCCCTCTCCTCTTGCGTTGATTATGAGGGTGAGAGGGGAAGGGTAGGGGTGAGGGAGGGAGAGGGTGCAGTCACAGGGTAGGAGAGACACCTGGGGCTTTACTAACACAGGAACTCCATCCTGGCTCATCCCAGTGGGCGGAGGTCGGGCAAGTTGGTAACCTGCCCCGCCTGCTGGCAGAGGCAGCTTATGGATTTGGTGACAGATTCCTCCCAAGAGATGAATGCAGCAATTGTATGCTTGGTGTAGAAAAGATTCCAGATAGAGGAGATGTTTTCAATGGCAATAACCCTGAGATAGAGTATTTTCACCAAGTCAACAAACAGAGGTATCAGCGCCGGCCCCCTTTGATGGTCCTGTGAGCACTTGTAAGCCTCCAAAGCTGTTCTTGGCACAGAGGGACCATGTCTAAAAGCTTTCATTCTCTTCTTCACTGGAATCACCCCTCCTGTCTCCTGGAGGGATTCCTAACTCACATTCTTGGACAACAAAGGAAGTTAACGGAATCCTGGTGGGTAAGGTCCCAAAACAGGGAGATAATTTTCACATAGCTCTATGGATGCCTTCCCCAGGCTCTGCACTGGTTTTCAAAAACATCTGATGACCAGATTAAAAGGGGTCTCTGAGGAGTTTAAGGGGTTTCATGGGGAGAAAGGCCCTCCTCATCTGGTTATCAGAGTTTAAGAGGATCACTCAGCACTTGCGGTCTGCAGAGACGGACTTGCAAATGTTTGCTTGGTGGCCGTTGGAAGGCAGAGGCAGGGCGGATCAGGGAAGGGGGTGGAGGGCCCAGAGAAGTTGCGTGAATAGAGTTGTTCACAATGATGGCTGGCCTCACGCCAAGGTTTTATTTGATGATGTTGAACACTAAATGTGAATAAGCAGTGACCACTGGGCTTTGTGACTCACTCCTGTAATTCCAGCACTTTGGGAGGCCAAGGTGGGAGGATCACTAGAGCCCAGGAGCTCAAGACCAGCCTGGGAAACATAGGGAAACCCCATGTCTTCAAAACGTAAAAAAATTGGCCAGGCATGGTGGTGCACACCTGTAGTCCTAAGCTACTCATGAAGCTGAGGCAGGAGGATGGCTTGAGCCCAGCAGAGTTGAGGCTGCAATGAGCCAAAATGGTACCCCTGCACTCCAGCCTGGGTGACAGAGCAAGACACTGTCTCTAAAAAAGAAAAAGCAACAACTGTGAAGCAATCTGGCCAGTCAGAATGTGATGGGGTGGGGGTTGAGGGTGAGATTTGGAAATTGGAAGCGGGGACAGTGCTGGTCTGGAAATATCTGGGGAGAAAATTACCCTGTCTTTTAGAAGCATCTTCCATCCTGCCTTAGAATTTTTTTGGGGGGGCGGTGCACAAGGTGTGTTTTATTTTTCATAATCATAGAAATAATTTTTAGGATATCCCAGGGCACACTGGAGAATTTGGCAGTCTAATTGGGGGGGTTCCCTCAGACACCCACAGGCTAGTACATGGGCGCAGGGTACCTGGGTTCACAATGCAGCTTGTGGCTCGGGCCCATCTTGCGGTGGCTGTTCCTCCACATCAGTGCTGTGAGCTCAAGGATGACGGGGGTAGGGAATCCTCCAGGCTCTTAGGAAATTTCACTCTACTTCTGCTCAGTGGTCTCTGGTGAGCCGAACGTTCTCCTGAGTCTTCCTTTTCTTCAGCTTGGCCTTACCAAAGCCAGCGATTTCCCCTATGTCCAGTTGGTGATTTTGTTTGTTTGTTTGTTTGTTTATTAGAGGCAAAATCTTGCTCTGTCATCCACGCTGGAGTGCAGAGGTGTGATCATAGCTCTCTGCAGTCTCCAATGCCTGGGCTCAAGTGATCCTCCTGCCTCAGCCTCCCAGGTAGCTGGGATTATAAGCATGCCTGGTTAATGTTTTTTTGGTATTGACGGGTACTTACTATGTTGCCCAGGCTGGTCTTGAACTCCTGACCTCAAGCAATCCTCCCACATCTGCTTCCCAAAGCATCGGGATTACAGG
>NW_012118710.1:4226812-4236062 GCF_000951035.1 Colobus angolensis palliatus | reverse complement strand
GGTCTCGATCTCCTGACCTCGTGATCTGCCCGCCTCGGCCTCCCAAAGTGCTGGGATTACAGGCTTGAGCCACCGCGCCTGGCCTGACCTGCTATGTTCTTAAAACAATCCATGGAGGCCTGCTCTGCACCCTGGCTCTGGGTGCTCCCGCTGGTTCGGCTGTAGTAGGAGACCTGCCTTAGCAGGCAGCTCAACCCTGGATTTTCTGGTACTATCAGAGCTGGCTCAGGGAACCCACCCTCAGCCCCCAGGTTCTCTCTGGCCTGTGGTTGGTGTCCCCAGGCCAGTGTCCGCTTGGTGACACCACAGCCAGGCAGGGCAACATGGCAGCTCCCAGGGGTGGGGGAGCAAGGTCAGAAACAGAAGCTGTAATTAAATCTTTTTTTACCCACCCTCATCCCCAGCAGGAAGTTATTCTTGGTGCTCAGCGAGGGGGAAGGAGGGGCGGGATGTGAGCAAAACGGCTGCTTTTGACCTCATGGCCTTCCTGGCGATTGGGTGGAGAGGTTTTTAAAGATTTGAGGAAGAGATTTCCTTGAGCATCTTCTGAAAATAGAGACTGGGGCCTCTAGTTTGGCCCTTTCTGGACTCAACTGCTACTTTTGGGACAGAGAGAAGGCCAAAGCCCCATCCTGGGCACTCGATGGCTAATCCCGTCGACTGCAGCTTCCCTGGCGCCTTCCCGTGGACATGGGTTGGGGTTGGATAGGGACAGTGTACTGGGGAGGCGAGTGGGGCAATTCCTCCTGGGTGGGCGGAGGCAGGGGTGGGCTGTGGCCAGCGAGGGTCTTGCGTTTCCCAAATTGGTGGCTTTCGTTTGGGCTGAGCAGGCCTTGGAAACCCGCTTCAGCATCAACACCTCCTCCTCCTCTTCCCCTGGGGTCAGATAAGGGCCCAGGCTCTGGGCCTGCAGATGCTGAGGAGGGCAGAACATTAGCAGCGTCACCGGGACTTCCTTCCGGGCTTTTCTTCCAAGGGCCCTTGAGAGGAGCCCCGTTCCTCCTCCTGCATCCCCCTGTGCGTTCTCCACTCTATCAATTCCTCAGCACTCTCCTCTTCCCCCCAAAACTAGAGCCAGGGCCAAAGAAGTATAGCCAAGAGGATGACTTGGTTTGGTCTCCTGCGGAAAAGATCCTAGCATCTCCCATTCAACAAAAGCCAAAGTCTGCAAGAAATAGGACGTGAGGTTTCAGTTCTTGGAATAGGGACTGCAAACCCTTCACCTTCAAGAAGAAAAATTACCAGACACGAAGGGAGCTACCTCTGAGGCGAAGACTCAGGATCCCATTCTGCTCCAGGTACTCTTTGGGGCTGCATTCTCTTTCACTTGCATTTTTTAAAAAATAAGAAGCCAATCTCCATTTCATCAGGATCATCTGGCCCCTTCAGTTTTCTTCCTTTTTAAGCTCCCGCTCCCCACCCCCACCACCTGTGGAGCCAGCTGGGTACTGCAGCATTTCCCACGCAAGTACCTGCAATTTCCTTCTCACAATTCACAGGGGGTTCATAGGTGGTCACCCTGACTGTGGCAGTACATTGTGACATCGCTGGCGCCTCAGAGGTGGATGAATGGCAGGGGGAGGGGAGGATGGAAGAGAGTTCCGTCAGGCCCTTCTCTTGGTGAATGGTGGCCACAGGGGATGGTGGCCTTCTCCTGGTGGATGGTGGCCTCCTCGTGGATGGTGGCCTTCTTCTGGTGGATAGTGGCCTTCTACTGGTAGATGGTGGCCAGAGTGGATGGTGGCCTTCTCCTGGTGGATGGTGGCCACAGTGGATGGTGGCCTTCTACTGATGGATGGTGGCTGCGGCTGTCCAGCCCTGTTCTTACATCCATAGTGCCTCCCCTGTCACCCTCTACATCAATCACTCCCCAGCCCTGCTCTCTCATCCTCTTTAGTATCTCGCTTTGTCCTCTTCTAAATGTTGCCTGCCCCCACCACCTTTGCAAGGCCACCCAGACATCTGCCATCACCTTCCCATTGCTCTTCCCGCCTATTCTCTTGCTCCTTAACTACACCCCGCAGTGAGGCCACGGTGATTTTTCTAAACTTCACTGTGGCTGTGCCATCCCCTGTTCGGAGCCTCCAGCAGTTTCCATAGCCTTCAGGACTATGTCCAAGAGGCTCAGGGGGACTCTGCTGAGAGCTGCTGGAATTTGGCCCCAGCTCACGGCTCCTCATCTTCTGCCACCTCCAGTTCTTGCACTGGATTCCTGCTTTTCCCCATCAGACTGTGCTGTCAGACTTGCCTCCGGATCTCTGCACAAGACCCTCCTGTTGCCAGGACACCCCTCCTTCCCAATGTGTGTGGTGTGAGTGTGTGCACTAGTACACATGCATGGTATCATACACATCCTAAAGCCCATGTGTGCATACATGTGTCCTATCTAAAGCCTATGCGTGCATACATGTGTCCTGTCTAAAGCCTGTGCATACATGCATATGTCCTATCTAATGCCTTTTCATGTATACGTGTGTCCTATCTAAAGCCTGTGCATGCATACATGTGTCGTATCTAAAGCCTGTGCATGCATACATGTATCCTATCTAATGCCTTTGCATGCATACATGTGTCTTATCTAAAGCCTATACATGCATACATGTGTCCTATCTAATGCCTGTGCATGCATGCATGTGTCTTATCTAATGCCTTTGCATGCATACATGTGTCCTATCTAAAGTCTATGCATGCATACATGTGTCCTATCTAAAGCCTTTGCATGCATACATGTGTCCTATCTAATGCCTTTGCATGCATACATGTGTCCTATCTAAAGCCTGTGCGTGTATACACGCACACACCTGCATTCTATCTAAAACTCATGCATGCATACATGTGCAATGCACCCATGTGTCCTATCTAAAGCCTATGTGTGCATACATGTGCACACACACATCTTTTCTGAAGTCCACACATGGCTTGATGCCCTTCAAGGATTGCAGTTTTTCAGGAAGAATTTCCTCATAGGTCTCCCCCATCCCACCTTAAACACACATTCAATTTGGGTGTTCCTTGGCCTCTCTATAGTTTTTGCTGCTGTTGTCTAATTCCTCTTTCTTGAGAACTCTCACCTGTGTTATTTTGTATTGTGATTGCCTCCCTCATGCCCATTCTTTCTATCTTTTGGTAATAAGGAAACCCTTATACCCTGCTTTTACTTGAGAAATCTACTCCTCTGTTTATGTGCTTTGTGGAAAATCAACTCTCTCCTGAGCTCCAAGTCTGGGGAAAATGGCTTTGGCATAAGAAGTAAGAGCCACAGAAATTGGTTGAGGGGTGACGATGTTACCAAATTCAAGACAATCAGTTTGGGAAAAAAAATTTATTGGCAGTTTCTAGGTAAGATGTTTCCTTGATGTACTGGGAGGTCTCTGGGTATGATGGCCTGTTCCCCCTGAATTTGGAGGGGGAAGTAAGAAACCTGGGTGTTTTGGCTACTGACATTATAATAAAGCTAATCCTGCAGAAGGCAGAGCCGAAGGACAGAGAGAAACTGGATCCTTGATGCCATTGGTAGAGCGGTTGAATCAAACTGAACCTGAAGCCAGATCTGGCCGTGTGTTTCCAGTCACATGTCCCTGTAAATCACTTTTACTATTTAGGTCAGTTTGAATTGGCTTTGTTGTTACATGAAGAGAAGTCCTAATGCACTCTCTTTTTCTGCCCTGATTTTTTCTTCTCTCTCTTATTGTTCCTTTCCCCTTCCCTTTCTGTTAAATGAGGGTGTGCCTCTGTGACTTATCCTTGTTGTCATTTACAAGCTGGGTGACCTCATTTATGACTGCAGTTTGCCATTGTCTTCCAAATCTGTAGAGTTCAAGGTCTAGGCAGGAATACCTAACAGTTTTTTTCTTCTCTTCTTTCTTTTTCTTTTTTTTTTTTGAGACAGGGTCTCACTTTGTCACTCAGGCTGGAGTACAGTGTTGTGATCATGGTTCGCTGCAGCCTCAATCTCCTGTCCCATCTCAGCCTTCTGAGTAGCTGGGACCACAGGTGTGCGCCATTATGTCTACCTAATTTTTTATTTTTTGTGTAAGTGGGGTTTCACCATGTTGCCTAGGGTGGTCTCTAACTCCTGGGCTCAAGCAATCCTCCCACCTCTGCCTCCCAAAATACTGGGATTACAGGGGTGAACCACCATGCCCAGCTGTCTAACAGCTTTCTGGCATCTCTTATTCATCCCACAAAAAAACCCCAAGAAACTCATCCTGCAGTGGCGTCCTTGTCTGTGAGGGCAGCAGCCCGAACTGAGCCTCCCCTGTAGGGGGACACTGTAAAGTATCTAAGGCCTTCCTGGGGTGCTCCCCCATGCCTAGGGTTACTGCAGGAGATGATTCCAAGGAGTCACTTTCCTCTCCAGGCTGAGGCGGGAGGGAGCGGCAGTGAGGACCCTGGAGGTCACCCCGGTAGCAGCTGCAGGTGTGAAGAGGAACCAGGCAGGAGTTATTGTCCTCACTACCAGGTTCACCGAGGCAGTGAAGACCACTTTGATCCCTAGAATTCCCCCAGAAAATGCTTTTTGCTGCCTTTGGGGCAGATACAGGGAAACTTCTAGGCTATTAGGGGTGCGAGGAAGGAGAGTAGAGACAGGTGCTTTAGGAGGAGAGAAGCTCTGTTTGTCCTCTCTGCCCCTCCCCTATTCAAGGGCCTGGCGCTGCCTCCCTCATGAGGCCTTCCCTGACCACCAGCTGCCCCTCCCCCTGGCCACTGTCACTCCCTTTGGTTTGGGGGAGAGTGGGCCACTCCCTTTCTCTTTTAGGCAGGTCTGGAGGCCTGTGTGCTTGAGGCTTCCACATGCTTATGGGTTCAAAGTGGGAATGTAGGTGTGGGGGAGCCTGGCTCTGATCAGCTGATCCAAGGGCAGCCGCGGCTGGCAAGAGGGAACCAGTTTTGAATTATGAGTTCTGAATGATGATGGAAACTACTGATAATAACAACCACATGATGAGGACTCACGGTGATGCCTAATCCTCTCTCCAGCAGGCCGTCTTAATAAGGTTGCGTTCTGTGGGGAGGGCGGGATTTTGAATGAGTGTCTGAGAACCCCCACCTCCAGCTCCTCCTCCCACTCCTGCAGTCGTATGTGGCAGGAGACTCCTCAGTGCGGCTTCAACCTCAGCGGCAGGATGCTCAGAGGGCCTGGGGGAGGGGAGGCAAGAGGCAGAGCTCTGACACTCTGCAGTAGTACCACCCTTTCCTGTGCTCCCACCCACTGTGCAGGGGAGGCCTTGCTTTCTGGTCGCCAGGGAAGCAAGGAGGCATTGGCCCAGGACAGCAAGGGCAGGAAGGAGCCTGGGAGAAGCAGAAGTCAACAAGCAGCCGATCAGGAGCCTTGTGGAGCAGCCTCCGTCTGCCCGGCAGCCACAGATGTGGCCTCAGTGACCGCCCAGGGCCTCTCCCCACTCCAGCGGCTGCTGTGCTCCTGCCAAGGGCCCTCGGGTGCAGCAGCTGTGTGTCATCCCTGCTCTTCCTCCTCCTCCCTCCTTGTCTCCCTCCTCACTGCCTCCTTCCTGCCTTCACCATCTCTAAGCACCTACCCTTCATCTCCATGGAAGAAAGCTCATAGAATGACTATTTCCAGGGACATTTGAATTTTATGAGTGCTTCTCAAGCCCCAAAGGCAAAGGTAATGAAATCATATTGGTGGAATCCGAGAGGCTGTTTTGGAGGGGACTAGAAGACAGGAGGGCCTCCTAGGCTCCATTCTGAATAGACATGCCTAGATCATCCCTCTCTCCCTCCTTCCCCATTTCTTTTCCAGGGGTTTCCCTGGGCTAGGCCCTGAGCTTGACACTGGGATGCAAAGGAACTGAGTCCTGGCCTGAAGGAAGGCCTTGCTTCTGCCAACCCTGCAGAAAGTGCTGCTTTCCCCAGAGAGCCAGCAGGGCTCCTGCTGGAGATGGCGTTGGGAGTGAATTCTCTGCTCTCTTGTTGGTCTCTCTGATGAGCTCCTTCTGGAGTTGGTTCAACCCTGGTGAACTGGGGGTTCCCAGTCCCAGTTTCCTTAGGGTCAGCTTTGTCAGAGCTGTGGTGACTGTGGAAGGATTTGTGACTGGAGGCTGAGTCCAGGGCCTGGTGTAAGTGTGGTGAGGCTCCTGTGCACGCTTAGAGCTGGGGACGGGGGACCTCTGATGTCCTCCCTAAGACACAGTGAGACCCAGAAGCTCTCAGCTCTGTGCTACCCTGGTTTTGGTGATAAAAAACAGAGAGTCTGGCCTGGCCCCAGGCAGGTTCCCTGAGCAGCTGCAGGCTGTGGCCTCCTGTGCTCTGTGGGCCTGAATACAGCCCGTGGAAGTGAAACCTCAATCCCAGGACAGCTCTGCCAGCGCTCACCAGCCCCTGCACACAGTCCCACAAGGAGATCCTGCTCTGTCCTCATCCTGTCCCTGAAGACCCTCCCTCTCTGTGGCCCACAGGACTGGCTACATAATTTGCTAAGCCCAGTACAAAATGAATACATAAGATTCCTCCTTAAAAATTTAAGGATCTCAAGATAGCAACAGCAGAGCGTTAAACCAAGTGTGGGGCCCTTCCGAGTGCCACAGAGCCAGCTCTGGCTGCCCAATATTTACTTCTCAAAGGGAGACTTTGGAAACATCATGGGAACAACTCTAAATGGGAATTTTCAGGCCCTAGTGACAGGGGGCAAAGGAGTTAGGCCCACCTGATACTCTCAAATTGCACCCTGGAGACTAGGGATCACCTACACCAATTCCCACCATAAAAGGTAGCTTCCTTTGCTTTTCCTCTTTCCTGTATTCTGCTGTGGGTATTACTCCTGTATTTCATGTCAGGGGTGCAAGGAAGGAGGGTGTGTGTGTGTGTATGTGTGTGAGAGAGCGAGAGAGAGAGAGAAGCAGGTGGAGGAGGAAGGATGGGATGGAGTTCGGTTTTCTATTAACCTCTGCCCCACTGCTATTCCTTCAGGGGGTGTTGTGTGCAGTTCTTGTTGTTCCGGTGACCTGAGGCTCCAGGTACAGTCTCTTTCCTGCTTTCTCCTCTCCACGGTGGACCCTGCTCATCCTCCCAGCTGCTTGGAAGGGAAGATAAACACTGCAGAGTGCAGGAGCGCTCATGCTGAGAGCAGAGAAAGAGGTTTAATGGGCTTGTTATCAGGCACCTGCTGAGCAGTCCTTCTCCCAAGAAGACAGGACTGAGAGATAAATGACCTGGCCCGAGCAGCCTCCTGGTGAGAAGAGAAATGCCTGGAACAGGAAGGGGTGAATCCATAGACCAGGCCTGTCATAGGGGCAGGTGAAGATTTGCAGGGAGAAAAGCAGCCCTCCCTCTGCACAGTTGTCAACCATCCAAGGTACCAATCAATCTAGAAATATTTGTTGCAGGTCTCCTGGGCTCCCAGTGTTGCAGAGAATGCAGAGAGGCACCCTTCTGGTCCCTGCCTCCAGTGAGCTCACCATCTAGTCGGGAGACCTAACCGACCTGACCTCACCTCCTTGAGGACTGGGGGTGCGGACTGTTCACCTGGCAGGGCCTGGTTCATGGATGAGACTGAAGAAAAACTGATCAACTGAATGAATTAAACTGAAACAGTGGTGGCAAGGAGTAGAAACGACGACCTCTTCAGAGTTCAGACAATAAGATTCAGAATAACAAAAGAGCATTCAGCTCTCTTTTTGAAGAGTCTCTTTAGCTCTCTTTGGTTGAAGGTGGGACACTGCAAAAAAAAAAAAAAAGCCAGGCATGGTGATGGGTGCCTATAATCCCAGCTACTTGGGAGGCTGAGGCATGAGAATTGCTTGAACCCCAGAAGTGGAGGTTGCAGTGAGCTGAGAGCCAAGATTATGCCATTGCACTCCAGCCTGCGTGACAGGGTGAGACCTTGTTTCAAAAAAAAAAAAAAAAAAAAAGGCCAGGCACGGTGGCTCACACCTGTAATCCTAGCACTTTGGGAGGCCAAGGTGGGCGGATCACTTGAGGTCAGGAGTTCGAGACCATCCTGGCCAACATGGTGAAACTCTGTCTCTACCAAAAAATACAAAAAACAAACAAACAAACAAAAAACCTGGGCATGGTGGCATGTGCCTGTAGTCCCAGCTGTTCAGGAGGCTGAGGCATGAGCATTGCTTGAACCTAGGAGTCAGAGCAGTGAGCCGAGATCATGCCACTGCACCCCAGCCTGGGTGACAGAGTGAGACCTTATCTCAAAAAACAAACAAAAAAAAAGAAGAAAGTGGGACACTATTAAAGAGATAGATTTCGAGTTGCATCTTGAGGATTTGGATTGTGAGGAGCGGGAGAGAGTAGGGTGTCAGGCAACGCAGGGTGGAGACGGAATGCTGATGTGTTAGTATTAGGATGACATGGTTTCCCATGCTGGCTCAACTTTGAATAGCTGTGTGGCTGGGTATAGGTTACTTAATCTTTCTAAACTCCATTTTTCCATATGTAAGATGGGGACGAATAGTACCTACTTCATAGGATTGTTATAAGGCTTGCCTAAAATATCCCCTGTAGGGAAAACAGTTTTGCTGAAAATCCAACTCATAAAAGGCAGATTACCTAGAGAAAAGGCATACAAATTTATTTTGTGTGTGTACAGGGGAGATTTCAGAATGACGACCCATGGATACAGGGCCAATTGTCCATTTTTATACTCAGGTTCAATGAAGTATGGACAGCGGTGCAGGAACATGATGGACAAAAATAGGCTGATCTAATGCTGATAGATTAGTTATTATGAGTGGGAAAACCCAACAAAGCCTGTCTAGATTCTTCTTGGCCTCTCTGAGCAGCTTCCTTTCCATCTGGGAGCAGGACTTTCTCTAAAATGAAGGTCTTATGACTTACAGTCTAACAAGGTAGGTCAGATAATTTCTTTATGGCCAGTTTTTACATGGAAAGGTGAAGGGAAAGTTGGAGTAATGTTTTTAGGTTTTATGGCTGGTTTTGGGGAAAAGAAGTTCTGGTCTCTATGACCCGCTCTAGTTTCTATGGCTAGGTTTGGGGGTAGAATGGACTAAGTAAGAGACAGGAGAGCAGGAGAAGATCAGAGAAAAACTTTTGCTTTTTAGGTCTTTATTTTGGGGTATTGTTTTCTGAGTCCCAACACCTCCATAAAGCACTTAGCATGGTGCCTGGCATATAGTAGATGCTCAATAAAGGGTGACATCTTTTATTATTAACTACAAAGACATAAAGCAGGAAAGCTCAATAGGTTTGAGCGAAAGACAATGGTTTCTGCTTCACTAGAGGAAAAAGGAGTTTAGGAAAAAGAAAGCTTTACATTTTA
>NW_012118710.1:4224611-4225067 GCF_000951035.1 Colobus angolensis palliatus | reverse complement strand
TCAGCAACTCAGGAGGCTGAGGCAGGAGAATAGCTTGAACCCGGGAGGCAGAGGTTGCAGTGAGCCAAGATCATGCCACTGCACTCTAGCCTGGGTGACACAGCAAGACTCTGCCTCAAAAATAAATAAATAAATAAACAAACAAATAAATAAATAAGTAAAAAATGGGGCCGGGCGCAGTGACTCATGCCTGTAATCCCAGCACTTTGGGAGGCCAAGGCGAGAGGATCACCTGAGGTCTGGGGTTCGAGACCAGCCTGCCCAGCATGGAGAAATCCCATCTCTACTAAAAAAATTAGTCAGGTGTGGTGGCGCATGCCTGTAATCACAGCTACTCGGAAGGCTGAGGTAGGAGAATTGCTTGAACTCGGGAGATGGAGGTTGCAGTGAGCCAAGATTGTGCCATTGCACTCCAGCCTGGGCAAGAAGAGTGAAACTCCGTCTCAAAAAAAAAAA
>NW_012118710.1:4218335-4224561 GCF_000951035.1 Colobus angolensis palliatus | reverse complement strand
ACTGCAAGCTCCGCCTCCCGGGTTTACGCCATTCTCCTGCCTCAGCCTCCCGAGTAGCTGGGACTACAGGCACCAGCCACCTCGCCCGGCTAGCTTTTTGTATTTTTTAGTAGAGATGGGGTTTCACCATGTTAGCCAGGATGGTCTCGACCTCCTGACCTCGTGATCCGCATGTCTCGGCCTCCCAAAGTGCTGGGATTACAGGCTTGAGCCACCGCGCCTGGCCTATTATATGAATTTTTAAATAGATCTGATATTTCAGATTTGAAAAAAAGTCCTTGCATCTTTTGTGTAGGCTTGAAAAAAAAATTAATAAATGGCTTGAAAAGGAGCTGATTTGAGAGTAAATAATGTGACAAAAGAGATACCAGAGAAGAGAAGCTGTCTGGATGGTTGGCATAATTAAAATCAATATGGATCATAAGAAAATAATTATATTCACTGTACAGTATTTTTGAAGATTGCTTCTATGAAACCTACAAGTTGTGAGTAAAGCTAAATGTGTAATAGTCACACAAATGTTATGAGGATGATTCATGTTGCTCCTCCCTCTGGCTCCCTCTGGCTGCTTTAGGCTTGGGGGTCCCCTGTGAAGTTGGAGCTGAGCGGGATCTAGGACTCAGAGAGTGCTCACTGGCTCTGTCTGCCAGTGACACATTTCAAGAGGGCGGATCCCACAGTGAACTCAGTTGGCTGGTGGCTCCTGAGAAATGTGCCACTCCAGTCCTTTGCCAGGTTCTTGTCTTGGCACCAGCAGACACCTTCACCCCATACCTCAACAGGCAGGTATTTAATTGGACACTTAGTACATGCCCCGCTGAGCTGAGGACATAGATCTGAAGGGAAAGAAGCATGGTTGGCCTCAAGGAGCCTGTAACTACCCACTTCTAGGGTGTGGGCAGAGCTGGCAATGTTAGAGCTGCAGTTCACATAGCAGGCTGCTGGCCAACCTGTCCATTACTGATTCAAGAGTGGTGAGGTGGGAGCAGCACTGGTGAGGATGATACCTATCCTAGAGATGATTAAGATGGGGCAGTATCTCACTCCTTGGTGGAGGCACCAGAGCTGTGATTTCTGAGGCAAGGATGTGGTCCCACTGGGAATTGGAATGTCTGAGGTTGTATGAGGCAGCGTGGTGACTAAAAGCAGGGGTGATGGAGACTGACCAGCTGGGGTTTGATTCCTGGCTCTGCTGTTTGCGAACTGTGTGGTTTTCGGCAAGTGACATAAGCATTAAGCTCTAATTTCTTCACTTGTTGAAAAAAAAAAAAAAGGAATAACAACAGCATGAGGTCATGTAAGTGAAGCACTTTGCATCAAATTTAGTCTGTTTAGTAACTTTTTCAGGTCAGCCTCATTGTGCCCATTTTACAGAAAGGGAAACTGAAGCTTATGAAAAAGGTGATATCTAACTCCAAAGCTCAAGCCTCTATCCCAACTTCATTCTGACACCCATTCCTTCTCCTATCTAGACCCCTGAACGTGTCTCCTGTCCCACCCCTCTACACTCCGTGCATGACTGTACAAGGCTGTAGTCTATACGACTATACCATCTTATTCAACCTGCTTTTACATTGTGTGTAAAAGACAAGCTTGAACTCTGGTGCCCTTGAACAGGGCATAATTAGGAGACTAGAGAGAAGTGTTGGGGGGAGTCCAAAAAGGAGAGTGAGAATAAAATGATGGCTTGAGAGCGATGACTTCTAAAAAACAGAGGAACAATAGCATGTGTGGCACTGAAGATTCAGGAGAAATGGGGGGAAAAAGGCTGTGTTTTCTGAATGGAATGGGAGCCTGGAGGACTGGATTCTGAGGAGCCTCCCATTACCTCAGCTTGGGAGAGAACGGGTAGGTGTGAAGTGGACAAGGAAAACCAGGTGTCCTGGAGCACCATGCAGGTAAGGTGTGCCCTGAGAAGGGGAGTGCTCAGCAGACCAAGGACAGGTAGAGGCACTGACAGGGCACAAGGCTGGAGTCTAGTGACATCACATCCCCAGCACTGGAAGATCCTAAATTCTAGGGTCACACGGGGATATCTGCATGGGGAATAAGGTGTTATGAATGGATTCTTTTTACATCTCAGACTTGTCAGGATTTTATTTTGGAGCTTGATTCTTCCATTTTCTTCTGTTTCTTCTGTCACGTATTCATTTTCTCTGATGTCATGCAAGCGAGGACCTCTCTAGGAAAGGAATATACAAATTGGCTTCCTATCCAGGGATCCACACTTATATAACCATTTTTTAAAAAAAATAAAGATTGTTCAGAAAGTTTAAAAACACCTGCTCTTAAACTGGCCTGCATGTGTGGTTGAGGACAGTTCCCAGATGAAGGAGTCATGCCGAAGGGGAGGATCATGGTGCAGGAGAGAGGCCTCTCGAAAATCAGTAGGCAGGGGATGGAGGTGAAAGGGTGCATCTCAGAGCCCTTGGCTTGACTGTAGGAGGGTTTTGCTGGGAAGGCAGGCATGGCTATGGGGTTTATAGAGGCTTAGGGTAGTGTTTGACTTTACCCCTTCTCACTGTGTACTGGTGTGAGAGCCTCAATTTCCTCTTTAAGTAGAGATCATAGTAACTTATACAAAGCAAGTGACCCATGGTCAGGTGGAGACCAGCTACTCAACAAGAACAGGCTGGGCGCTGTGACTCACAATTGTAGTGGCAGCACTTTGGGAGGCCAAGATAGGACAATCGTTCAAGCCCTGGAGTTCGAGACCAGCCTGGGCAATATAGTGGGACCCTTTCTCTACAAAACAATTGTTTTTTTAAAAGTAGTCAAGTGTGGTGCCATGTGACTATAGTCCCAGTTACTTGGGAGGCTGGGGTGAGAAGATCACTTAAGCCTGGGTGGTGGAGGCTGCAGTGAGTCATGATTGTGTCACTAGACTCTAGACTGAGTGACAGAGTGAGACCCTGCCTCAAAAAAAAAAAAAAAAAAATTGCTGGCTTTCCTCCCCTTTAGGGGATTCTCCAAGGCCAGGGTATCTGTGTGGCAAAAATCTTGCCTCCTGAAATGCTTGAAAACCAATGAATAGTTAGTCAAACTGCAACATTGCCAGCGTCCTCCCCTGCCGACTCCTGCTTTCTGGCAAGGCCTACCTGGCTGACTTCTTTCTGGGCAGGTGTGATGGCAGGCAGCAGATGGCCAAGTTATTTTTAGCAACCTGCAGAGGATGACGTATGTGACTCCCAAGGCCACATACCTGGACCTGTGCTTATCAGACATATGTGCACAGATTCAGGGTGCAGTGAAGAAGAAACTTCAGTAGGATGATGTCAGGAAAGCCCTCTTCCTGGGCCAGACAAAGCCTTAGCCGGACACAGAGGTTGAGGTCCCAGACTTTGGAAGTTGGTTTCTGAAGGTGCCACCTTCTCACATGGCTCTGTGGCTTCACACGTGCCGTCTCCCCCTACACTGCTTGTTCTTACATCCCGATTGGTGATTCCTACCAATCTTCCCAAACCTTTTCCTGATACTTTCAGGCAGAATTCAACACCTCATGTGGGCTGCCATATCACCACTGTCACAGTTGTTAACACAGACTATTGCAATCATTTGCTTTTTTTTTTTTTTGAGACGGGAGTCTCACTCTGTTGCCCAGTCTGGAGTGCAGCTGTGGGATCTTGGCTCACTGCAAGCTCCGTCTCCTGGGTTCACACCATTCTCCTGCCTCAGCCTCCCGAGTAGCTGGGACTACAGGCACCCGCCACCATGCCTGGCTAATTTTTTTCTATTTTTAGTAGAGACAGGGTTTCACCGTGTTAGCCAGGATGGTCTCGATCTCTTGACCTCGTGATCTACCAGTCTCAGCCTTCCAAAGTGCTGAGATTACAGGGGTGAGCCACCATGCCAGGTCAATCATCTACTTCTTAAACCAAACTGAGACCTTGCTGGGGCCAGGGGCTGTGCCTCATTCATGTGTGTAGTGCTAGGACGTTGCACAGTACTTGGCAGATGGTGGGTGTTGATGAATGAATATATTACATAAATTTGTCAATTTTGTGACATCTTTTCCTTTCTCTCAGCCCCCAGAAAGTGCTCTATGATTTTGCATTAATTTCTTTTTAAGTGAAAATGAATTTGAACTGCTTTTGTTTCAAGAATTTCACAGCCACCCACTGAAGCCGCTGGAGATCTGAGGAATCCCAAAGACAAGAATGGGAATCTCTCCCTTACCCTCAGGTTAGGAGATGATTGTCCCAGACTTCTGTGTGGTTAGCAGGATTGGGGTAACCCAAGGTGGGTGTTTGGGCTCAGAAAACAATACCCTCCCAAAATGAAGGCCTCAGAAGCAAAACTTTTCCTCTGGCCCTCTCCTGTCCTCCTGGCTCTGCCTCTCATTCTCCCCTGAGGCTGGCCAGAGAAACTAGAATCCCTCTTTTCCATGGCGGATCATAGAAACCGGAACCCATTTTTCCCAAAGCCAGCCATAAAACCTAAAAATGTTACTTTAATGTCCCCTCTGCTTTTCTGTGTAAAAACTCACCATGAAAAATTATCTGATCGAGCTTGTTTGACAGTAGGGCAGAAGACCTCCTTTCCAGAGAGAGTCCTGCCCCACACCCAGAAGGAAGTGCTGCTGAGAGAGGCCAAGAAGATTCTAGACAGATAGGCTTTGCTGGGTGTCCCCAGTCAGTCCATCAGGATGGACTTTTTGTGCAATCATATTTCTACATGGCTGTCCATACTTCGTTGAACTTAAGCATAAAAGTGGACAATATCCCCTGTATCTTTGGGTCTTCATTCTGAAGGCTCCCTTGTATACACGTTAAATAAATTTACATGTCTTTTTTCCAATTGATCTCCCTTTTGTGAGTTGATTTTTCAGAGAACCTTCAGAAGGCCAAGGGTTTCCCTTGGCCCATAGGTGGGGATAACCCAAACAACATGTGTCAGCTGAGCGCTGGGCCTGACCTGCCCTTGACGGAAGTGCCTGTCTTGGATTGACTGCTGCACCTGCCCTGGACGGAAGTGTCTGCCCTGGACGGAAGTGTCTGCCCTGGATTGGCCACTGGACTTGCCCTTGACAGAAGTGCCTGCCCTTGATTGGCTGCTGTGGGCTGGCTGGCTGGGCTGGGGCTTCCACAGAAGAGCTGCCTTCTTGAAGGGTTAAAGCACCAGCTCCAGGAAATCAGGGTCAACCTGGGATCTCCCATTAGGATTCAGGTGATGGTCTAACCTGCTGCGCCTCCTCCATCATGGGCTTGATGAACACTGACTGGATTTGGGCCGGGTGTGGTGGCTCATGCCCGTAACCCCAGCACTTTGGGAGGCTGAGGTGGGCGGATCACCTGAGGTCAGGAGTTTGAGACCAGCTTGGCCAACATGGTGAAACCCTGTCTCTACTAAAAATACAAAAATTAGCTTGGTGCGATGGCGCTGCCTGTAATCCCAGCTACTTGGGAGACTGAGGCAGAAGAATCACTTGAACCCGGGAGGCAGAGTTTGCACAGTGAGCCGAGACTGCGCCACTGCACTACAACCTGCGCAACAGACCAAGACTCTGTCTCAAAAAAACAAAAAAAGCAAAAAAACAAAAAGATCCTAGAAATTTTTAAAAATTATCTTGATTCAAGAGTTTGCCTGGATTTTGCTTGCAGTAAGGGATAAGAAAGCATGAAAATGTGTGCCGCTCCCACTTCTGCTTCCCAGTGGGGGATGCCTGAGGAGTCAGGGAGAGCCCCTTGCCATCCTCTGAGCTCTTTAGAGTTGTAATACTCAAGAAAGATACTTCTTTATGCAGGACCTTCAGAGCAGGCCTCCTTTCTAGAAGGTGGCCTAGAAATAGACATTAAAATGTAAAATATGCAACTCCTTTGCCCAGGCATCTCTCTACTTCTGGGAATTGATCTTAAGAAAATAATCAAGAAGAATGTCTGTTTTTGACTTGTTTAAAATAGCAAAGACATGAAAACAGCTTAAATATCCATTTACATGGTATTGATTTTTTAAAATGGAAGTTTTGGGCTGGGTGCAGCGGCTCACACCTGTAATCCCAGCACTTTGGGGGCCGAGGTGGGCAGATCACAAGGTCAGAAGTTTGAGACTAGCCTGAACAACATGGTGAAACCCTGTCTCTACTAAAAATACAAAAATTAGCTGGGTGTAGTGGGGAGGGGCGCCAGTAATCCCAGCAACTCAGGAGGCTGAGGCAGGAGAATAGCTTGAACCCGGGAGGCAGAGGTTGCAGTGAGCCAAGATCATGCCACTGCACTCTAGCCTGGGT
>NW_012118710.1:4215835-4218285 GCF_000951035.1 Colobus angolensis palliatus | reverse complement strand
CGGGTGCCTGTAGTCCCAGCTACTCAGGAGGCTGAGGCAGGAGAATGGCATGAACCCAGGAGGCAAAGCTTGCAGTGAGCTGAGATTGCACCACTACACTCCAGCCTGGGTGACAGAGCAAGACTGGGTTTCAAAAAAAAAAAAAAAGAACACTGACTAGATCTGAATGCCCAAAAGTCTGAGACTGGCTCTTTTTCCCTCAGGGACCTCATGGGGAGGCCCTATCAGTGTCCAGCAAATCAAAGTAGAGTGACTGGCGGTAGCCCTCAGCTATGTTTGGAGGCCTTCACTCTGGACTGGTGTGGCACTTCTGTTTTGGTTGCTAGCTAGTCGGTCATCCTATGAATCGAGGATAGACTGACTCGGTCTTCATTGCCTCTTAGGGAGAGGGGTGGTCAGGATTTTCTGGAGTTAGAGTTTTAAAGATGCTCCAGGGAAGATGCCTGGAGAAACAGTTGTCAGAGGCGTGTAAACCAGAGCAACTCCATCTTGAATAGGAGCTGGGTAAAATGAGGCTGAGACCTACTGGGCTGGATTCCCAGACAGTTCAGGCATTCTAAGTCACAGGATGAGATAGAAGATCAGCACAAGATACAGGTCATAAAGACCTTGCTGATAAAACAGATTGCAGTAAGGAAGCCAGCCAAAAGCCACCAAAACCAAGATGGCGACGAGTGTGACCTCTGGTCATCCTCACTGCTACACTCCCTCCCACCAATGCCATGACAGTTTACAGATGCCATGGCAATGTCAATTTACCCTATATGGTCTAAAAAGGGGAGGCATGAATAATCTATCCCTTATTTAGCATGTCATCAAGAAATAACCATAAAAATGGGCAATCGGCAGCCCTCAGGGCTACTCTATCTATGGAGTAGGCATTCTTTTATTCTTCTGCTTTCTTTTATTTTTATTTATTTTTTTATTTTGAGATGGAGTTTTGCTCTTGTTTCCCAGGCTGGAGTGCAATGGCGCGATCTCGGCTCACTGAAACCTCTGCCTCCTGGGTTCAAGTGATTCTCCTGCCTCAGCCTCCAGAGTAGCTGGGATTACAGGTGTGTGTCACCACGCCTGGCTAAGTTTTTGTATTTTCAGTAGAGATGGGGTTTCTCCATATTGGTCAGGCTGGTCTCAAACCCCTGACCTCTGGTGATCCGCCCGCCTCGGCCTCCCAAAGTGCTGACATTACAGGCATGAGCCACCGCACCCGGCCCTATTCTTTTACTTTCTTAATAAACCTGCTTTCACTTTACTCTATGGATTCGCCCTGAATTCTTTCTTGTGCAAGATCCAATAACCCTCTCTTGGGGTCTGGATCAGGACCGCTTTCCTGTAACACACTGACCATTTTAAGGAGAGGGCATACAGATTACAAGTATGGGAAGAAAAATAAGAGCTCAACCCTAACCTAGACTCTGAAGGAGGCTCCTTGTGACGGTCTTGGAGCCTGATTTTGCAGAGCCTGGTTCTCAGTAGGGCACTACCACCTGGGGCATGGGGACACACCTGAAGTACTGTCCTTGGATTTTCCTCATTGCCTCAACAAACTGAGACACCAGAAGCTCTGAGAACATGTTACTTCAGAGGTTGAAATTATAGGCTCATAGCAGTCAAATCGGCTATTTGCAGTAATAACTATTCTAGTGTGGTTGGAAAAGCCTAGTAAATGTTGCCCTTGTTTGAGATCTTCCCCTGATCCCCACCCTGCCACCTCCCCAGTGCTGAACAGGTTGGGAGGCAGAGTGACTATTTTCTGTTTGTTTGTGTTTCAGAGTCAAGCTGTCTGGAACTACTGTCTGGAGGAGCATCTTCCCCATCCCAGCAACTGTACCCCTCAATTCGGAACTGTTACTGAATCCAGGGCTGCCTGGATAAACATTTATAAGGCCCAGAGGGATCATTAGTGGAGGGTAGAGGATGTCTTTGCTTGAACCTCCGACAGTCACCATAAGTCCAAAACTGAATTCACCCTTTGCCCTTTAACTCATAGAAATTCAAATGAGGCAAGGGTGAGGAGAGAGAACAACTTAAACCAGTGGTTCTCAACCTTGTCTGCACCTTAGAATTCAGATACCTAGGCTGTTCTCTAGAAGGATGGAATCAGAATCTCTGGGGGTGGAACCCAGGCATCTGTATTTTTCAAAGTTCCCCAGGTGATTCCAATGTGCAGCCAAGGTTGAGAATCATGGACTCAAACTTGCTTGAGTTCCTGCTAGTCATTTTACCTATGGCTGAAAACCCTGGGGTGAAGGAGTGGAAGACCTGATTCTTCTATCTCTGTGGGGTTCCTTGTGTTTTTCCTGTAATGAGCATCTCTCCATGCTGAGTGTGATTTTTGGGGTTTAAGATCTGTATTTCAGCTGAGAGCAGTGGCATGCGCCTATAATCCCAGCTGCTTAGGAGGCTGAGGCAGGAGGATTGCTTGAGCTCAGGAATTCAAGGCTGCAGTG
>NW_012118710.1:4200719-4215660 GCF_000951035.1 Colobus angolensis palliatus | reverse complement strand
CGGAGGCTGAGGCAGGAGACTGGCGTAAACCCGGGAGGCGGAGCTTGCAGTGAGCTGAGATCCGGCCACTGCACTCTAGCCCCGGCGACAGAGCTAGACTCCGTCTCAAAAAAAAAAAAAAAAAAAAGTCTGCATTTCACATATAACAAGGCCTTGGAACTTCATCTGATTCAACCAAACCTGTGATGATCTCTACTGTACATTATGGATAATTTAAGGGATTTTCAAGTGCAATGTTGGCCATATGAAATTTTGCTTTCATCCAAACTTTCAAGCCTAAGCCCTGCATGACAACCCTGCCTTCCTTTTTTCAGTGGACAGTTAGCCATTCCCCAGTGGCTCTGCTGGCAATCCAGGCAATTGTTGTCACCCTCTTACATTCCCTCAGCTCCTACGGTGGTCCTCAGATCTTCCCAGTCTTCTTCTATATTCTCTGCACCTGCTTCAGGTGAGTCCTTCATCTCAAATCTATTATCATAACCTCCTAACTGGTGCCCCTGTCCCCAGCCTCTTTCCCCTCCATTCCATCATCTGCCTGCCTTCTGGTGAACAAGGCAGATACAAATTGCCATGCAGTCCTCTGCTTACAATTCTTCAGAAGTTTGTGATTGCTTTCCCAAGGAAGTTGAAACTTCTTTTTTTTTTTTTTGAGACGGAGTTTCGTTCTTGTTGTCCAGGCTGGAGTACAATGACGCGATCTCGGTTCCCTACAACCTCCGCCTCCCGGGTTCAAGAGATTCTCCTGCCTCAGGCTCCCAAATAGCTGGGATTATAGGCGCCCGCTACCACGCCCAGCTACTTTTTGTATTTTTAGTAGAGATGGGGTTTCACCATGTTGGCCAGGTTGGTCCCGAACTCCTGGTCTCAGGTGATCTGCCCGCCTCAGCCTCCCAAAGTGCTGGGATTACAGGCGTGAGCCGCTGTGCCCGGCCAGGAGTTGAAACTTCTTGACATGACCTCCAGTGCTCTGATGGCCAGACACCTTTGCAGCCTCATCTCCCTTCATGTCCCCTTAAGGACCTACATTCCAAACACATAGAAGGTGCTTTCCTTCAAGCCTTTGCTTATGTGCTCTCCTCCACTGGATATGCCTTTCCTTTTCCTGGTGGGCTACTTCTTTTTTTAAAAAAGTTTTATTTATTTATTTTTAGAGCCAGGGTCTTGCTCTGTCACCCAGGCTGGAATGTAGTGGTGTGATCATGTCTCACTGCAGCTTCAAACTCCTGGGCTCAAGTGATCCTTCTGCCTTAGCCCCTGAGTAGCTGGGATTCCAACTGCATACCACCATGCTCAGCTGATTTTTTTTAAGACAGGGTCTCTGTCTGTCACCTAGGATGAAGTGCAGTGGCACAATCAGGGCTCACTGCAGCCTCGACCTTCCCAGTGCAGGTGATCCTCCCACCTCAGCCTCCCAAGTAGCTGGGACCACAGGTGTGTGCCATCATACCAGGCTATTTTTTGTTATTTTTTGTAGAGACAGAGTTTCACCATGTTGCCCACACTGGTCTTGAACTTCTGGCTTCAAGTGATCCTCCTGCCTTGGCCTCCCAAAATGCTGGAATTGCAGGTGTAAGCTGCCATGCCTGGTCACTGGTTAGGCTACTTCTAACTTGTCTTCCTCTTTGTAGCCAGTCTATGTGTCCCATCCTCCCCTTTCTCCAGGCTGCATCAGGTGCCTGCTGACCGTGCCCCTCCTCTGTGTGTGGCCAGAACATCCAAGGCCCTCAACCCAAATGATGACTACTGATTCTCCCAACTATGTTGTGAACTGTACATTCAGGGCAGGACCTGGGTTTTACCTTTCCCTGCACCCTTGGGGCTTGCACGATGCCTAGACTAAAGGAAGCCTTTGTATCCAATGCCTGAACTTGCTCCAATATTCCCCAACCTTTTTACCTCCTTTTGCTGATTGGAGACCTGGTTCTGACCTGCTTGGCTTGTGCAAAGCTCTGAGAGAGGAAAAATTTGGCTTGGCCCCCTCCCGATGGAATCTTTCCATTCCAAAGTTGTTTCTCCTTTCTTTGAGGCTCCTTTTAACCGTTCCCAATTCCCTCATTCCCAGGAACTCTTAAATTCTTTCTCCCCTTATCAAAATACTCTTTCAGAATAAGTACGTTCACTTTGGAATACAACTGCTGTTTCCTTTCCCAGGCTTATATGTATTTTAGCAGAAAAAATTCAAAGGAATTAATTTCTAATTGTGGAAATTACAGGCCATAGGAGGAGAAGGTGGAGAAAAAAAATTGAGGGTGAATCAGCCTTCTGCAGAAACTTTCTTCAAAGACTTTCATGCATCCTCTTTGATTAGAGGACTGGAAAAGGGCGAAGCTTACCCATCTTCTGCAGGCAGCCAGAAGAACAAAGAAAAGAGAGATTTTTCAAGCGTGGTTTCTCTCTTGGCTCATCCCACACCTCTCCCTATGGGGATTCTACTTAGGGAAGGTGTGTCCCAGGGTTTGCCAAAGATGGAGACAATCGGAAGTATCACAGCAAAAGGCAAGGAATCAGAAATAAGAAAGCCAAGAGTATGGAATCAAAACATGTGAATGAGGAGGTAGCAGTCAGGTCCATGCTGTAGGTATGGGGAGGGAGCAGAAGGGAGACAGTGGTCACCAGGGAGCAGAGAGAAGACAGGTGAGCCCAGGGAATGTAGACCACCAACCCAGGCAGCCTAGGGTGTCCCTTTTAGGTGGGCCATGGCAAGATGCACCCAGCTGGGTGAGACCATGTTTGGGGCAGAATTCAGGGCTTCCCTTCTGCAGATGAGCAGAACAGACCTCTGTTTCACACCATTTCTGGCTGAGATGTGACCCAGGCTCCCTAGGAGCTGTGATTCTTGGGACATGGCGACTACCAACAGTGGCTAGCCTAGTACCTTTCACAGCAGTAGGCTGAGTGCTTCCTGTGATATTAGCCACCGTGCAGCACTGGGCAGGGTTCAGGGATACCGGGTGCAGAAGTGCAAAAAGTATATGGGATTCACCTCCAGACTTCCAGCCAGTGCCCAGTGACCTTCAAGTCAGGTCATCAAGGAACTTATTCCTGCCATGTGGCCCCTTCATCAGAAGTGTGTGCAGCCACTGGGCTGGGTCCAGTTTTGGCCACTCATGAAGGGGCTCTCAGTCCTGCCTGGCACCTACTCTCTCCTTCAACCACAGCAGTTGCAGTTTCCGCCACCCCATTCAGATGTAGGAGACTTAACGTGGCAAATAGGCAGGGCAGCTTCAAAGGGTTCCACAGAGATCCCTCACTTTCCTTTCCCCTATATTCTCTCTCTTTGTCTCTCTCGCTTTTTTTTTTTTCTTTTCAGAGAGGGTCTCACTCCATCTCCCAAGTTGGAGTGAAGTGGCATGATCATGGCTCGCTGCAATCTCCAACTCCTGGGCTCATGTGATCCTCCCACCTCAGCCTCCCAAGTAGCTGGGATTGCAGGTGCGTGCCACCACACCCGACTCAATTTTTTAATCTGTTTTTTTTTTTTTTTTTGTAGAGACAGGGTCTTGCTATGTTGCCCAGGCTGGTCTTGAACTCCTGGGCTTAAGCAATCCTTCCAACTTGGCATCCCAAAGTTCTGGGATTACAGCACTTTGAACCACGAAGCCCAGCCTTCTCTATGTTCTCTTACACTTTGCTTAAACCCCCTAATTCCTTATTAGGATTTCATCCCTTTGTCTCAAGACGCTGTCTCTTGTGAGGATGCAAATATCCTAACATCCCCCTCAGTCTTTTTGCTGGTGTGTGCTTGCCAGATGCTAATTGGGGCAGGTTTTCACCAAAAAGGGGCAGAGGGAGGGTGGAGTCAGCTGGGCAGTAGGTGGGAACAGGTGGCTGAAAGGGTGTGTGGGGATCATGAAGGTCAAATTTCGTACTTTCCCACCAGCCTCTAGCAGTGATCCTAGTTTCTGAAACCCAGCCAGGAGATCTGGGCTGGTGGAAGATTTTTGTACCGATTCCAAATGTGAGGGGCCATTTTTGAAATTGTAGCTTGGATGCTGAAATGTTATAATTTCCAGGCCATTTGGATGATTTATGGGGTCAATATATCATTTGAAATGGAAACTATTCCAGAACATCCAGGCTGCTTGGTGACCAGCCCTGGGGTAGTGGATGACAGCGGGTCCCTCTAATAGTGGCCGTCTGCTGACCTGTTGAATCCTTTATTCTGTAAGCATTTAGTGGATGGGGGGAGCGTGGACACCAGCGGTCCTGTCCTGGTCAGTGTGATCCTCCTCCCAGCTCAGACCATGGCTCAGCCCTAACAGGAACCATTGCTCCCCCAAGAGTTCAGCAAAATGGGTGAGAATCCAGGAGCTTCTCTGCTGTCCTTGTCTTGTGGTCTCATTATGAGTTTTTCTTTTGTGGGAAGGAAAAGAAGAAAAGAGCGAGCGAATAAAGGATTGGGTGGGGCAAGAAACCAGCAAAACACAAATAGAGAAGGGACACACTAACCAGAACCACTTTTGAACTTCTTGGAAGAGACCTCCAATGTCTGGTTTTCTGCAAACAGCCTAGGACCAGCCTGAAGTCTATTTTGCATTTCTTGGGGGAAAGGCAGGGGTTCTCCAGTTTTCTAGTAGAGAGGGGTAGAATATAAGATATTATGAAACATTATGAAATGTCCCACATTTCTATCTAAGTCTCTCCTACACTTGGAGGCCTGAGGAAGGTCTGTATACCCCCTCACACCCTTGCTGACAGATTCCATCTCTCCGTAAAGAGGGTAGTACTAAGTCACTCTGCACACATGCACAAGCCAGTCTTGCCTCCTGAGCTCATCTCGCACTTGCTGGCAGGATCAGGGTCTATCCGTCTTCATTCTCCCCTGTGGTGCCTAACGGGCTGTGCATGTAGCAGATGCTCAGTAAACTTGGCCATGGCCTTATTAGCTTTGTGGCAGCTGCAGAGGCTTTGATTTTGAAGCTAGGAGGGACCTCCCATCACGTGATTCATGCTTTCTTCAGAGCAGGGAGGCTGTGTGATTGTATTCAGGCGGGAGCTGTGCTATCGAGTTCACCTGTGTTTCTGTGTGACCTTGGTAGAGGTACCTTGTTTTTTTGCCATGTCCCTTCCCTGCCCCGCAACCTCCGCCGCACACCCGGGCTCTCCCATCTGTACACAAAATGCTCCAGATTCTGGGATGAAACATAGTCCTGTCCAGGTGCAAATGATTGCTCCTTTATTACTGCAGACATCCTCCCTTTTTCCTTTTAAGTAGTCTTTGAAATTAAACTAAAAAGGAAATATTTGCACAGAGATTTCCCCAAGGCCATTTTCAATACACCTGGTAATCAGCACCGACTTTCAAAAGCATGGTTATTATTGCCTTAAAATTATTGCGTCATTTGACCAAAACCCTCTTGTGAATGTTTCTGATGAAAATTTTTTATTGAAAATGTTTTTTAATGAGGCACTTTTCCTCCCTTTTCATCGGAGGGGCAGAGCTACCTCACCGTGGCTGTTTATTTAAATGGTGGGAGACTTCCTTGACTACATGACACATTTTTCTTCTGAGGGCCTTCTGATGGTCTCTGTTTGCATCTAGGGTGAAATTGAGGCACTGAGGATGGGGTGGAAGTTACTGTTAAGGTCTTCACATTAACACCAATCCTACAGTGACCAGTCCTGGAATAAGGAAAGGACCTAGGTGTCCTGAATCACCCTTTGCATTTTAGGTAAGTACCTTTGGAAAAGTTATAATAGAGGAGAGATCTAGCTATCTTTACCAACCTCACCCCGCGTCATCCTTAGAAAGGGTGTTTGGTAACTATGGTAGATCTTGTTAACTTTTGACCATGTAGTATTTTTCATTTCATTTTTTTTTTCAAGTAGCATTGCAATGTCCTTTTGGGGAATTTCCTGTTTTCTACTGGACACTGGGTCAGTTGTGATCATTAATCAGATGCCTGCTGCTCTGTAGGCAAAAAGCAGGCACTTTAGTGAGGCCGTTGGTCTGCCTGTACTTATTGATAATATTTTCACAGAACTCTCATTAAACTGGATTATTTGATGTCAGCTTAGCATTACCAAATTTAGCAAATAAAAATGCAGCACCCCAGTTAAATTTGAATTTCAAATGAACAACTAATAATTTTTAATTTTTACTTTAATTTTTAATTTTTAGAGACAAGATCTTGCTCTGTTGCCCATGCTGGAGTGCAGTGGCGTGATCATAGCTCACTGCAGCCTCGATCTCCTGGGCTCAAGCAGTCCTCCTGCCTCAGCCTCCTGAGTTGCTGTGCAAGTGCAAGACACCACACCCAGGTAATTTTTTCATTTTTTGGAGAGATGGGGTCTTGTTATGTTGCCCAGGCTGGTCTCAAACTCCTGGGCTCAAGCAATCCTCCTGCCTTGGCCTCCAAAAGTGTTAGGATTACTTACCATTGCGAGCCACTGTGCCTGACCCAACTAATAATTTTTAAGTGTAAGTATATCTGCCAAATTGCACAGGCTATACTTATGCTACAAAAGTATTTATTGTTTATCTGCAATTCAAATTTAACTGGGCATCATGCATCTTATCTGCCTACCCTATCTTTATGCTGAGACGCACTCACTCTTGGGAAATGTTTAGCCGTTGTTGCAGCAGCGAAAAGAAGCCCAGGCAACCCAGTGTTGCTACCACCGTTGTCTTACATGCAGACGTTGGATGTGAATGGTGTCTATGTGGTCCTATGGCCCTTGTGAAAGACTAAAGGAGCAAACTCAAAACAAAACCATGTCCCTTCTTTTAGTAAAGGAGAAGCAAGCCAAGGACTCTGTGGATTTGGTCAAGTTTCACAACCAGAGGTGGAAATGATATAGAGGTTTAGAGCTGTGCTCCAGGATATGAGGTAAGGGATTTTTAGGAGCAAAAGACCCATTAGATGCCTATTAAAATATTGGTCAATGAACTAGAATATTATGAATTTTCAGTTTTAGGGCAGCAGTGAGTGAAGCTGGGAGAATTCAGCTGGAGCTTAGGAAGCGAGAAGACTGAGAGAGGCCTCCGGTTGGTAGACAGTGCTGGGCAGGCTGGTCTGGGCTCTGGGAGAAACCAGAGATGAAGCCCAACTGATGCTGGAGCCTCAGCCAGGGTCCACAGAGCTAGGCCCCTCCAGCAAGGCCTGTCACAGATGGGAGGGGTGGCCATTGGGCCAGAGAGGGGGTGCTCAGCTTTGGATTGTGGGTATCCTCTGCAGATGTGTCTCCAGTTACCCAAAAGGCAGGGAAGACTCTCCTCCCACAACCCTCAGATGACAGACTGCCATGCCATCACATGGCGGGACATACTGAATTCACAGGAGTCTTTTCATTTTTTTAATTTATAATTGAAAAAAATAGAGACGAGGTCTCACTATGTTACCCAGGCTGGTCTTGAACTCCTGGCCCAAGCAACCCTCCTGCCTTGGCCTCCCGAAGTGCTGGGACTACAGGTGTGAGCCACCATGCCTGACCAGGAGTTTCAATCTGAAGGAGTCGGTGTCCCAACCCCGTTTGTTGTTCCAGGGTCAACTGTACATTCCCAGTATATTTATTTGGGGGGTTAAACGTGTGTTTGCTTAATGTAAACATTTATTATAAACCCTTCTTTTGGAGATATCCTCAAAACCTGTAAGTGGCCTTGGCCTACCATGACTTCAGAAGGGCCTGCCATTTAGGGGAGAGCCCCTGGGGACTTCTCCCAGCAATCCCACCTCCACTAAGTTGCTGAAAAACAGTCAAGAACCTGTCAGGTGTATGTTTCTGGCCAGTTAAGACCTGGTATGGTCTAGGCCCTCCTCAGTGACTCTCCCAAATTTCTCTGCTTGCCAATGCCTGAAATTAAATTCTTAGACAAAGGAACACTTTTCTTTCAAGGTGGGATGGTAAGGAAAGGGTGGAGGATTTCAGGCACCTGAAAATTGGATCCCAACTAGGGGGTACATATTTCAGCAGAAAAAGGAGGCTGGATCCAGAACACAGATTTCAGAGTCTGTGTAAGTTACCCCAGGCTGTGCAGTGCAGTGGGGAATGCATAGACCTGAGGGCTCCACTCCCGGGCTTGGTCCTGGCTCTCTCATGTTCTAGCTGTGTGTCTTCATTCTAGTTACCTGACCTCTCTGTGCCCCAGTTTTCTTAGCGAAATGAGGATAACAAAATCTTCTTTATAGGCTTGTTATGAGGAACTAAATAAAACGTACATAAATAAATGTATTTAATATATATATTAAGTATTTATGACACAGCCTGGCACAGAATAAGAGTTATGTTAGAGCCAGCTGTTAATATTTGACCCTGACTGTTTCTGTGAAGCTGTCTGCTTGGGTACTTCAGTCTGCAACTCTAAGGCCACCAGTTGGGTCTCATCTTTAGGAAGATGGGTCAAATCTTTAGGAAGATTTGGGAGAGTTAGTTTTCTTCTTCTTCTTTTTTAACATGCTAACTCTCGATGAGGGAACACCATTCCCAGAAGATTTTTAATTAATTATCTCTGTAAAACTATGGCAAAATGCCTTCTGGGGCACTTGCATATTGATAGATCAAGAAACCCTGGGTTTCAGAATCAAATGCTGGGAAACTTTAGGCATCATTTCATTGGTAACATCCCAAGTCCCCCTTGGGTACTGGAGCAATGGCTGGGGCTGTGATAGCTTAGGAGACAGAGGTAGGATTCTGCGGAGCTGGGTTAGAATCCCACCCAGGAAAGCCACGCCTGGGTCTAGGCAGTGACTTCCAAAGCCTGCTCCCAGACCAGCAGCATCAGTCTCACCTGGGAACTTGTTAGAGCTGCAAATTCTTGGGTCCTTCCCACTGACTTAATTAGAAACTCTGGACTGGGCACAGTGGCTCACGCCTATGATCCCATCACTTTTAGAGGTTGAGGTGGGAGGATAACTTGAGGCCAGGAGTTTGAGACCAGCCTGGGCAACATAGTGAGACCACATTTCTACAACAAATTTTTAAAAATTAACTAGGCATGGTGGTGCGTGCCTGTAGTCCCAGCTTCTTGGGAGGCTGAGGTGGAAAGATCGCTTGAGCCTGGAAGGTCCAGGCTGCAGTGAGCTTTGATCACACCACTGCACTCCAGCCTAGGTAAAAGAACGAGACCCTGTCTCAAAAAAGATAAACAAAAACAAACCTCTGGGGATGAGCAGCTTCTGCTTTAATAAGTCTTGTAGGTGATTCTGATGCTGGCTCAAGTTGGAAAACCTCTCTGGTCTCTAGGATAAGTCAAGCCAAGGTTCAAATAACCGAGGTGAAGTCAGAGCCAGGAGATTGGAGGAAGCTAAGATAGAATCTGAGCCAAATCAGAGAATGGAGGTTCTGGGAAATTGCTCTGCACACTGGTGGCTATTTTCAGCTACCCTTCATCTTCTGCAGGTGCAGCCTGGGAGTGGGTTGGGCTAATTTAAAGGGCCAGAAGCAAGTGGACAGGTAGGGAAATATTTGCAGGCTTTTCTGCAGGTCATTCTGACCCCTTTGAAATTACAGCTTGTGGTCTGTTACTCCTCTGCATTCAAAAAGATTCATTTTTGTCAGTGCCTTTCTGGGAGAGTGGGCCTGGCTTGGAGATGGCACTGTAGATACAGAATTTTGCCACTGGGTGAGTCTAGTCCCCTTACCCAATGCAGCAATCAACTCTGCAGCATTCTCAATAGCAGGTCAGGGATCCCCCTTCAACACTAGAGCTCAACGGAATGCATTCCATTTGCTGGCAAGTCCTTCCTTTGGATGGCCCAAAGCGCCTATCACCTTGCAGACTGTAAGTGCTCGCACATATTCATTGGAACAGTAAGTGGCTAGTATTGAACAGACATCTGATTCTTTCAACTCTCTCCCTTCTGGTTCTAACAGTGGTGGCTGCAGCAGCGCAGGGCCTGACCATCCTCTCTTTCATTTGACGGTCCTATTTTGCTTCCCATAGTCTCTTCTCTAGGAGAAATGTATCCTTCATTTCTTCTGAAGCTCCTAGTATGAATTGCAGACCCAGAAGACTGCAAGTGAAATGACTAACGAGCAGAGAGATATGAAAGGGACCCAGAAAATTAAATTGTGCATAAAATTAAGGAGGCTATGTTGGGGTACAGAAGAGAATGGGCAGCGGTAGAGCTAAGCCTGAGGCTGATGAGACAGGTAAGTTAGGATTGAAGCTCACAGAGGCAGGGCGACCATGGAGAGCTCTTTTCCTGTGGGCCCCACGTGTTTCACCAGGGCCTGGAGGATTTGGGTAGGAGTTGAGCAGGACTAGTCAGGGTCAGGTTGAAATGTCAGTCACTAAAAGTCCCAGATTCTTGGTCCATGAGTTGCTGCCAAGTCAGGACACAACAATCCTGTGCTTCACCACTGGAATTTTGGACATAACTTTCGGGCTTTCCCTAATCCTTATTAAATTCAATCTTGTTTATTGTAATGAACCAAAACCATTTGAACCTCATTTCTAGAAAGTGTTATCTCTTTCAACGTTGTGGCATACATCAGATGTATAAACTGACTATTTTTTCTTTTTCATTTAAATTTTTTTTTAGAGACAGAGTCTTACTCTGTTACCCAGGCTGGAGCACAGTGATGCAATCATAGCTCACTGCAGCCTTGAACTCTTGGGCTCAAGAGATCCTCCTGCCTTAGCCTCCCGAGTAGCTGGGCCTACAGGTGCAGGCCACCACACTTGGTTAATTTATTTTTTGTACAGATGGGGTCTTGCTATGTTGCTCAGGTCAGTCTTGAACTACAGGGCTCAAGCAATTCTTCCACCTCAGCCTCCCAAAGTGCTGGGATTATAGATGTGAGCCACTGTGCCCAATCTATAATCTGACTTTGATCTCTACATCTAAATAATTGACAAAAATGTGATCAAGCAGCTCATTAGTGACTGCTTTTCAAGCTGAAACCTGTACAAACCATCACAATTGGCTACGGGCTGTTCAACTCGCTGTTTGTTTATTTATTCATTTGTTCATGGGTAAAATGCTGTGCTTTCAGGGAATGGTGGTATCTTGCCCTGATGGTGCTTGGGAGGAGGACTGTCTCTGGGAGTGCCTTCTGTGTCCACAGGCCTTTTTAAGGAAATGGTCCTGGTGGAGGCACCATTAGCCACAGTGTTTTGTGCTATGAGACTCATTCTTCCTCCAGCTTCACTTGATTGGATCTGACTCAAAAGCAGCCAACTCATGGGCTGCCCATGGCCTGTGGGAGTCTTGGGGTGAGGAGCTCTGCCTAGATGAGGTGAGCTGGTCCAACCAAGTACCTATTCCCAGGGATTTGAATTTAAAAAACGGAGAGGCCTAGTGTTTTAACAGAAAGAAACTGAGGCTGACACGTTGCCCAGAGAGGCAATAAACTTATGAATATGAGGTCATGAAGTGCCTGAACAAACAATAAGGAAGCTTATTCATTTATTTATTTATTCATTCATTCTAGACAGGGTTTCACTCTTTCTCTCAGGCTGGAGTGCAGTGGCATGATCAGAGCTCACTGCAGCCTTGACCTCCTGGGCTCAAGGGATCTTCTCACCTCAGCCTCCTGAGCAGGTGGGACTACAGGCACACACCACCATGCCAAGCTAATTTTTTTCTTTTTTTTTTTTTTGTAAACACAGGGTCTTGTTATGTTGCCCAAGTTAGTCTCAAACTCCTGGCTACAAGCCATCCTCCTGCTTCAGCCTTTAATTTGCCGGAGGATCAGATGTTAATTTGTCAATATGGTGAACTAATATAATTTGGGAATTCTTCTGATACAAAACAACTGGAAATCCTAAATATGATACAACAAATACCACTTTCAACATATAACTGAACATGTAAAAAACTAAAGAAATTCCCAGATTCAAAATTAAAGAGTAAACTGAAAAATAGACTGATAAATATGTGGTCAGGCATTGTGGCAGCCCTGGTAGGAGCATGGCTTGTTTTCAGACCTGGTGATGACCAGGGGTTGGGTCTGAACCTTCTCAGGGACACAGCTTTGGGCCTACTTCAGGCAGAGGGGTTGGAACCAAGGCTCTTGCTTAAAGTTAGAATCATATGTGGGCCTCATGCACAGTAAAGTAATGGATTAAAATACATTCATTCACCAGCAGAAGGAGACAGCAAGGAAGCCTATCTGCTATGACTTGGGTCTGGATGGGAAGAAGGACCCCCTGAGAGTTTGTAGTCACAGCCTGTACCTTGGCTGAGTTTGGTTCTAATTTATACTATCTGGGTGGTCCAGGAATCCTCCAGCTAAGACTTTAGTGTTAAAGTGTCCTAAGGCTGACGCTACTGATGGCCTGGAGAGACGGGCAGCAGCAAACACAAAATCCCACTGGAAGGACACATCCTGATCCCTGGCTTTAAAGGATTTCCACAGATGGGATTCTGCTGGATGCGGCTCAAAATTTAAAACTCACTGGGAAACAATCCATCATGAGTTTATATCAGCGGCCATGACTAATAACTTCTGAAAATGGAACTACTAGATAGGAATTCATAAAAGTATATGCTCAAAAAGATTGAAGACATAAATGAAGTGATGAAAAATGTAAGAAAAGAGAAAATTATGATGGAAAAATGACAGGCACATGAAATGAAAAATATAGTCACCAAAATTAAAATATAATATTGTATAAAACAGCACGTTTATATAAAACAGAACATAATAAATAAACTTAAGTCTAGAGTTAAAGAAATTGTCCGTAATTCATTGCAAAGGTTTGAAAATACATAAAATGTAAAAAAGATGTTAAGAGACATGAAGGATGGACTAAAAAGGTTTGCTATGTATCTAAGAGAAGTTCCAGAAAGAAAAATAAAAACAATGGAGCCAAGACAATATTTTAGAGGAAATGGTTGATAATTTTCCAGAGTTGATGAGCGACGTGAATCATAGATTCAGAAATTATAGGGGTTCCAGGCAGACTAAATTAAATGAAATAATAACTAGACACATTATGGTCAAAATGCAGAACCTCAGAGACCAAAAGGAAGTGTTAAAAGCAACCAGGGCACTCTACAAGGGGAGAACAATTAGACTATCATAAGATTTCTCAACAGTCATAATCGAAGCCTGAAAATCATGTATCAAAATGTTCAGAATCCTAGCAAAAAAAGAAAAAAATTTATACCTGGCTAAACTACCACTTAGGAGTGAGTGCAGGCCAGGCGTGGTGGCTCACGCCTGTAATCCCAGCATTTTGTGAGGCTGAGGCAGGCAGATCACTTGAGGCCAGGAGTTTGAGACCAGCCTAGCCAAGATGGTGATGCCCCGTCTCTACTAAAAATACAAAAATTAGCCAGGCATGGTGGCATGCACCTGTAATCCCAGCTACTTGGGAGGCTGAGGCTGGAAAATTGCTTGAACCCAGAAGGCGGAGGTTGCAGTGAGCTGAGATTGCTCCACTGCACTCCAGCCTGGGGGACAGAGTGAGACTCCATCTAACAAAAAAAAAAAAAAAAAAAAGAGTGAGTGCAAAATAAAAACATTTTCAGAACAAAGACAGAGACACTAACACAGTCCCTGAAAAAGGATATACTTCAGGAAGAATAAAGTTGAAAGCAGAAGGAAGAATTAAAATGCAAGAAGAAATGATGAACAAATAAATCAGTAAACATATGGTCAGCCCTTTTTATCTGAGGATTCTGCATTTGTGGATTTAACCAATTGTGGATCAAAAAATATGCAAAAAATACAACAATAAAATATAATTATGGTCAGATCATGGTGGATGGGAGGCAGGACTAGACTGCAGCTCCAACTTGGACAGACAGAGCAGCATGCGGAGACTCACACCATGAATTTTTGCTCCAGTACGACTGCAGGAATAAATCAGGAAACCTGAGAGGACCCACAAACCCCCCTGAAGGAAGTGGATTGCCCCTGCAGGACCCGGGGGACACCCTAAATACTGTGAGGGCCCAAACTGTGGAAGCGGGGAAGGGAGATCGTCCGCCCCTGAACACACATCCCCACTGGAGAAACTGAAGGCCTAGATTACACGAGAAGATGTTAACCTTACCTGAAGCTGAGTTAATTTAGAGAGCCAAGCAAAATACAGGGGTAGAGGAAGCAGCGAGAAAAGTCCTGGGAGCTTGATGGGTCCCCTAGTAAGACGTTTTTGCCTGGCCTCACAGGAGTCCTTTGGGAGGGTGGCCAGAAGTGCTGGGAAAAGTCCACAGGGAGGAGAAAATCTCCAGCTGAACTTTGTAACAATTTGAACTAATGGAGAAGCCTCCTGGCCAGAACCTGGGGGAGGGCGTGAATCTGGTGTGCAGACTCCACAGGCAGGGGAAGAAGGAAAGCCATATTTGCTTTTGCAGCTGGGAGGCAGGTAACCTGGGACAAGTTCTCAGCCCTGCTTGCCCACTCCCTGGAAGCAGACTTGGTGCTGTTAGGGGGTGCACAGTGGCAGTGAGACTGGCCCTTCAAGTTGCATGGGAGCTGAGTGAGGCCTGTGACAGCCGGTTTTCCCCCACTTCCATGACAACTTGCATGACACAGTAGAGACAGTCATAATCCTCCTAGGAACATAACTCCATTGACCTGGGAACCTCATCCCCATCCCTCACAGCAGCCACAGCAAGACCCGCCCAAGGAGACTCTGAGCTCAGACATGTCTAGTTCTGCCCCCACCCTGTAGGTCCTTCCCTACCCAGCCTGGTAACTGAAGACAAAGGGCATATACTCTGGGGAGTTCTAGGGCCCTACCCACTGCCTCTTCCTCCCCATATTACCACCTCTGATGCCCTTTGGAAAGTGCCACCTCCTGGCAGAAGGCCAACCAGCACAAAAATAGTGCATGAAACCACTAAAGCTAAGAACCCTCACAGAGTCCATTTCACCCCCTGCCACCTCCACCGGAACAGGTGCTGGTATCCGTGGCTGAGAGACCCACATACAGTTCATGTCATAGGACTATGTGCAGACAACCCTCAGTACCAGCCTGGAGCCCGGTAGACTTGTTGGGTGGCTAGATCCAGAAGAGAGATAACAATCACTATAGCTCGGCTTT
>NW_012118710.1:4182541-4200314 GCF_000951035.1 Colobus angolensis palliatus | reverse complement strand
GTTTCACCGTGTAGCTCAGGATGGTCTCGATCTCCTGACCTCGTGATCCACCCGTCTCGGCCTCCCAAAGTGCTGGGATTACAAGCTTGAGCCACCGCGCCCGGCCACAAGATTCTTTAACAGCCCCCCCAAAATTACACTAACTCACCAGCAATGGACCCAAATCAAGAAGAAATCCCTGATTTACCTTAAAAAGAATTCAGGAGGTTAGTTATTAAGCTAATCAGGGAGGGACCAGAGAAAGGTGAAGCCCAATGTAAGGAAATTCAAAAAATGATACAAGAAGTGAAGGGAGAAATATTCAAGGAAATAGATAGCATAAATAAAAAACAACCAAATCTTCAGGAAACAATGGACACACTTATAGAAATGCAAAATAGTCTGGAAAGTCTCAGCAATAGAATTGAACAAGTAGAAGAAAGAAATTCAGATCTTGAAGACAAGGTCTTTGAATTTACCCAATCCAACAAAGACAAAGAAAAAAGAATAAGAAAATATGAACAAAGCCTCCAGGAAGTCTGGGATTATCTTAAATGACCAAACTAAAAATAATCAGTGTTCCTGAGGAAGAAGAGAAATCTAAAAGTTTGGAAAACATATTTGGGGGAATAATCAAGGAAAACTTCCCTGACCTTATTAGACACCTGGACATCAAAATACAAGAAGCACAGAGAACACCTGAGAAATTCACCGCAAAAAGATCATTGCCTAGGCACATTGTCATCAGGTTATCTAAAGTTAAGATGAAGGAAAGAATCTTAAGAGTTGTGAGACAAAAGCACCAGATAACCTATAAAACATAACTTATCATATTAACAGCAGATTTCTCAGCAGAAACCCTACAAGCTAGAAGCGATTGGGGCCGTATCTTCAGCCTCTTCAAACAAAACAATTATCAGCCAAGAATTTTGTACTCAGTAAAACTAAGTTTCATATATGAAAGAAAGATACAGTCTTTTTCAGACAAATAAATGCTGAGAGAATTTGCCATTATCAAGCCACCACTACAAGAACTGCTAAAAGGAACTCTAAATCTTGAAACAAATTCCGGAAACACATCAAAACAGAACCTTTTAAAGCATAAATCTCACAGGGCCTATAAAACAAAAATACAATTTAAAAAACAAAAACAAAAAACCAAGGTATACAGGCAACAAATAACATGATGAATGGAATGGTACCTCACATCTCAGTATTAACATTGAATGTAAATGACCTAAGTGCTCCAATTAAAAGTGGAGCAAATATGCTTCTAAGACTGGAGCTCCCAAATTTATAAAGTAATTCCTACTAGAACTAAGAAATGAGATAGACAGCAACACAATAATAGTGGGGGACTTCAATACTCCACTGACAACAGTGAACAGGTTATCAAGATAGAATGTCAACAAAGAAACGATGGATCTAAACTACACCCTGGAACAAATGGACTTAACAGATATATACAGAACATTTCATCCAACAACAACAGAATATACATTCTATTCAACAGTGCATGGAACTTTCTCTAAGATGGACTATATGATAGGCCACAAAATGAATCTCAATAAATTTAAGAAAACTGAAATTATATCAAGCACTCTCTCAGACTACAGTGGAATAAAACTGGAAATCAACTCCAAAAGGAGCCTTCAAAACCATTCAAATACATGGAAATTAAATAACCTTCTCCTGAATGATCATTGGGTCAAAAATGAACTCAAGATGGAAATCAAAAAATTCTTTGAACTGAATGACTATAGTGACACAACCTACCAAACCTCTGAGACACAGCAAATGTGGTGCTAATAGGAAAGTTCCTAGCCCTAAATGCCTACATCAAAAAGTCTGAAAAAGCACAAACAGACAATCTAAGGTCACACCTCAAGGAACTAGAGACACAAGAACAAGTCAAACCCAAACCCAGCAGAAGAAAGGAAACAATCAAGATCAGAGCAGAACTAAATGAAATTGAAACAAACAAACAAAACCATATGAAAGATAAATGGAACAAAAAGCTGGTTCTTTGAAAAGAAAAATAAAATTGATAGACCATTAGCAAGACTAACCAAGAAAAGAAGAGAGAAAAATCCAAATAAGCCCAATAAGAAATGAAATGAGAGATACTGCAACTGACTCCACAGCAATACAAAAGATCATTCAAGATGACTATGAACCTTTATATACATAAACTAGAAAACATAGAAGAGATGGATAAATTCCTGGAAAGATACAACCCTCCTAGCTTAAGTCAGGAAGAATTAGATACCCTGAACAGACCAATATCAAGCAGTAAGATTGAAATGGTAATTTAAAAATTATCAAACAAAAAAAGCCCAGGACCAGACGGATTCATAGCAGAATTCTACCAGACATTCAAAGAAGAATTGGTACCTTTCCTACTAACACAATTCCACAACATAGAGAAAGAGGGAACCCTCCCTAAATCATTCTATGAAGCCAGTATTACCTTAATACCAAAACCAGGAAAGGACATAACCAAAGAAGAAAACTACAGACCAATGTCCCTGATGAACATGTATGCTAAAATCCTTAACAAAATACTAACTAACCGAATCCAGTAACATATCAAAGAGATAATCCACCATGATCACGTGGATTTTACATCAAAGATGCAGGGGTGGTTTAACATACACAAGTTAATAAATGTGATACATCACATAAACATAATTAAAAACAAAAATCACATGATTGCCTCAATAGATGCAGAAAAAGCATTCAACAAAATCCAACATCCCTTTATTATTAAAACTCTAAGCAAAATTGGCATATAAGGGACATACCTCAATATAATAAAAGCCATCTATGACAAATACACAGTCAAGTAATACTGAATGGGGAAAAGTTGAAAGCATTCCTTCTGAGAACTGGAACAAGACAAGGATGCCAATTCTCACCACTCCTCTTCAGCATAGTACTGGAAGTCCTAGCCAGAGCAATCAGACAAGAGAAAGAAATAAAGGGCACCAAAATTGGTAAAGAGGAAGTCAAACTGTTGCTGTTTGCTGGTGATATGATCGTTGACCTAGAAAACCCTAAAGACTCCTCCAGAAAGCTCCTAGAACTGATAAAAGAATTCAGCAAAGTTTCCAGATACAAAAATTAACGTACACAAATCAGTAGCTCTTCTATACACCAACAACGAACAAGCTGAGAATTAAATCAAGATCTCAACCCCTTTTACAATAGCTGCAAAAAAAATAAAATAGTTAGGAATATACCTAACCAAGGAGGTGAAAGACCTCTATAAGGAAAACTATAAAACTGCTGAAAGAAATCATAGACGACACAAACAAATGGAAACACATTCCATGCTCATGGATGGGTAGAATCAATATGTAAAAATGACCATACTGCCAAAAACAACCTACACATTCAATGCAATTCCCATCAAAATGCCACCATCATTCTTCACGGAATTAGAAAAAACAATTCTAAAATTCACGTGGAACCAAAAAAGAGCCCAGGTGGCCAAAGCAAGACTAAGTAAAAAGAACAAATCTGGAGACATCACATTAACTGATTTCAAACTAGACTATAAGGCCATAGTCACCAAAATAGCATGGTACTTGTATAAAAATAGACACATAGACCAATGGAATAGAACGGAGAACCCAGAAATAAACCCAAATACTTATAGCCAACTGGTCTTCAACAATGCAATCAAAAACATAAAATAGGGAAAGGACACCCTTTTCAACAAGTGGTGCTGGGATAATTGGCTAGCCACATGTAGGAGAATGAAATTGGATCCCCATCTCTCACCTTATACGAAAATCAACTCAAGATGGATTAAGGACTTAAATCTAAGACCTGAAACTATAAAAATTCTAGAAGGTAACATTGGAAAAACCCTTCTAGACATTGGCTTAAGCAAGGATTTCATAACCAAGAACCTAAAAACAAATGCAATAAAAACAAAGATAAATTGCTGGGACTTAATTAAACTAAAGAACTTTTGCATGGCAAAAGGAACAGTCAGCAGAATAAACAGACAACCCACATAGTGGAAGATAATCTTCACAGTCTGTATGTCTGACAAAGGACAAATATCCAGAATCTACAATGAACTCAAACAAATCAACAAGAAAAAAAAACAAACAATCCCATCAAAAAGTGGGCTAAGGACATGAATAGACAACTCTCAAAGGAAGATATACAAATGGCCAACAAACATATGAAAAAATGCTCAACATCACTAATGATCAGGGAAATGCAAATCAAAACCACAATGCCATACCACTTTACTCCTGCAAGGATGGTCATAATCAAAAAATAAAAAAAATAGTAGATGTTGGCATGAATGTGGTGAATAGGGAACACTTCTACACTGCTGGTGGGAATGTAAACTCGTACAACCACTATGGAAGACAGTGTGGAGATTCCTTAAAGCACTAAAAGTAGAACTACCATTTTATCCAGCAATCCCACTAATGGGCTACCCAGAGGAAAATAAATCATGTGAAAAAGATACTTGCACATGCGTATCTATAGCAGTACAATTTGCAATTGCAAAAACGTGGAACCAACCCAAATGCCCATCAATCAATGAGTGGATAAAGAAACTGTGGTATATATATACACACACACACATATATACACATATATATGTGTATATATGTGTGTGTGTGTATATGTATATATGTGACGGAATACTACTCAGCCATAAAAAGGAGTGAATTAATGGCACTCACAGCAACCTGAGTGAGATTGGGGACTATTATTCTAAGTGAAGTAACTCACGAATGGAAAACCAAACATCGTATATTCTCAGTCACAAGTGGGAGCTAAACTATGAGTATGCAAAGGCATAAGAATGACACAATGGACTTTGGGGACTTAGGGGTAAAGGGTAGACGGGGTGAGGGATAAAAGACTACAAATAGGGTGCAGTGTATACTGCTTGGGTGATGGGTGCACTAAAATCTCACTGTTCTCCACTAAAGAACTTACTCATGTGACCAAATACCACTTGTACCCCAATAACCTATGGAAATAAAAGTAAAAAATATAAAATAATAATTATGTTTAAGGAAGTGACACCTGTTATTTATCCTTGCTTGCCTAAGGCCTTGAAGCAAAGTATTAAGTAGACCGCGGTCGTGAATGATTTCTGGAAGAACAGCTCCCTATTAAATATTTGGTCCTAACCCCAGCTTACTATGTAGAAATAATGTGTCATGTACAAGTGTGATGGCTGTCTCAGTGCAAATTCATCCACAGCCCTTGCTTGGGAAAAAATCCAGAGAGAAATGCCTTACTCAGTAGTGCCATAGTAGTTATATTTTGAGAAACTTTATTACCTATAACTGCAACTTTCAAAAAATATTTTAACAAATGTTTATAATGTTTCTTCTTTATTTGTATAAATAACAATTATTTTAAAAAATAATTCAAATAAAAAGGTTCAGTATAACAACTATTTCCATAGCATTTACATTGTATTAGCTATTTTTTTTTTTTTTTTTTTTGAGACGGAGTCTCGCTCTCTCTCCCAGGCTGGAGTGCAATGGCATGATCTCGGCTCACTGCAACATCAGCCTCCCAGGTTCAAGTGGTTCCCCTGTCTCAGTTTCCTGAGTAGCTGGGATTACAGTTGCTGGCCACCACGCCCAGCTAACTTTTTGTATTTTTAGTAGAGACAGGGTTTCACCATATTGGCCAGGCTGGTCTCGAACTCCTGTCCTCAGGTGATCCACCTGTCTCGGCCTCCCAAAGTGCTGTGATTACAGGCGTGAGCCACCATGCCCGGCCTGTATTAGCTATTATAACTAATCTAGAGATGCTTTAAAGTATACATGAGGTTGTGTGTAGGTTATATGCAAATACTATGCCATTTTATATCAGGGACTTGAGCATCTGAAGATTTTGGTATCCAGAGGAGCCCTGGAACCAGTTCCCTGTGGATACTTACGGAAGACTGTGTATGAAAATATGAACATGCATTGACTGAATAAAACAATGATGATTAACTCTGGGGGTGTGACAAGAAGTGGGATTAGATACTGGGCACCTACATTGAAAATAGGCAGAAACGATGAGTCATAATGCTAAATTCTAGTATTATTTAGGAAGGGGATTAAAATGCTGATGTAGGCAAATATGCATGTTATAGCAGACATAGAAATGTGCTGCCTAACTCTCTCTTCAAGAAAGAACTTGAGGCTGGGCACCGTGGTTTACACCTATAATCCCAGCACTTTGGGAGGCCAAGTGGGAGGATTACTTGAGCCCTAGAGTTTGAGACCAGCCTAGGCAACATAGTGAGATCCCACCTCTACAAAAAAAGTGTCTCTCTCTCTCTATGTATATATAGACATACACACATATACACACACATATATGATTTTGCTTGTGTGTGTGTGTGTGTGTGTGTGTATATTTATTTATTATTATTTTTGAGACAGGGTCTCACTCTTGCCCAGACTGGAGTGCAGTGGTGTGATCTTGGCTTACCACAACGTCTGCCTCCCAGGCTTGAGTGATTCTCCCACCTCAGCCTCCCGAGTAGCTGGAATTACAAGCAAGCACCACCACTGCCTGGCTAATTTTTATATTTTTAGTAGAGACAGGATTTTACCATGTGGGCCAGGCTGATCTTGAACTCCTGACCTCAAATGATCCACCTGCCTCAGCCTCCCAAAGTGCTGGGATTACAGGTGTAAGCCACTGCAATGGTTATATATATATATAATTTTGCTTATACATATATATAAGCAAAAATGGACAGACTTTTAAGAAGATATTGGTAATTTATAATCACATTGGTAGATTTTTACATTTCTCTCGGTAATTAATAGATCAATCAGCTCAAAAAATTAGTAAGCAGATAGAAGATTTGCATAATACAATTAGTAAGCTTGATATAACAGATATATAAAGATCCCTGTGCTCACTCTGTTCACCCCCTTCTCACCCACCAATTATAATAGTCATTTAGTGGGAAAGAAATTTTAAGTATGACACAAAATCCAGAAGACATAAAAGAAACAAAATTGATACATTTGATTACATAAAGACTAACACTTTCTCCATGGCCGAAAATACTACCAACCAAGTCAAAATCCAGACAACAAACAGTAAGATATTTACAACATAAACAGCAGACAGAGGCTTCCTTTCTTCAATCTGTATGGAGCTTCTACAAACTAATAAAGACCCCAATGCAATAAAGATAAAGGGCATGCACAGAATTCACAGAAAAGGACATCCAAGTGGCTCTTAAATTACATGAGGCTGGGCCCCGTGGCTTATGCCTATAATCTCAGAACTTTGGGAGGCTGAGGTGGGCAAATCACCTGAGGTTAGGAGTTTGAGACCAGCCTGGCCAACATGGCAAAACCGTGTCTCTACTAAAAACACAACAATTAGCTGGGCATGGTGGCAGGCAACTGTAATCCCAGCTACTCAGGAGGGTAAGGCAGGGAGAATTGCTTGAACCCAGGAGGCAGAGGTTGCAGTGAGCTGAGATTACACCACTGTACTTCAGCCTGGTGACAAAGCAAGACTCTGTCTTAAAAAAATAATAATAATAATATGAGAAGATACTCAGTGGCACTCAGAAAATAAATGCAAATTTATTTTATTTTATTTTCAGACAGGGGCTCTCTCTGTTGTCCTGGCCGGAGTGCAGTGGCTCAATCATGGCTCACTGCAGCCTCAACCTCCCAGGCTCAAGCAATCCTCCCACCTCAGCCTCCTGAGTAGCTGGGACTGCAGGTGGGTGCCACCACACCAAGCTAATTTAAATTTTTTTTTTTTTTTTTTCTGTAGAGACAGGGTCTTGCCATGTTGCCCAGGTTGGTCTTAAACTCCTGGGCTCAAGCAATCTTCGCATCTCGGCTTCCCAAAGTGCTGGGATTACAGGTGTGAGCCACTGGGCTTCACCGGTATTACATGTAAAATTTGTGTAACTACCACTCTAATTAAGTAGAGAACAGTTCCATCACCCCCAAAGATCCCTTGTGCTATTCCTTTTTATTTCCTTCCTCCTTCCAATCCTAACCCCTGGCAACCACTGATCTCTTCTTCATCACTATAGTTTGCCGTTCTTAGTTTGACCCTCGTTGTTGTTTTGGATTCTAAAAAATCATGCACAGGTATTATCAATTAAAAACTAAATATATTTGGTTATTCATTGCCCAAATACTACCTCTTCCCTGAAGCATTTCCTGATTCCCTCAACTGGATAATTTCTCCTTCTCTGGGAAATCTCATGCCCTTCATTTTTATCTTTTATGCCAGATGTTATATTCTGTCTTGTGTTAAGGTTGTGGACATGTTCTAGATCCTTCCTCCTGAATTTTTAGCTTGAGAGCAGAAACTGTGTTGACCATGTTTCTTTGCCATCTGGGACCCAGGAAGCACTGCCCCATCCAGGGTTAGCTAATTCCTAGAGCTAACACACAACTTTCCTGTAAACTCCTTTTAAAAAAGTATTTAATTTTTTTTATTTCCATAGGTTTTGTGGGGAACAGCTGGTATTTGGTTACATAAGCAAGTTCTTTAATGGTGATTTGTGAGATTTTGGTGCACTCATCACCCAAGCAGTATACACTGAACCCAATTTGTAGTCTTCAACTTCTCACCTCCCCAACCCTTTTCCCCGAGTCCCCAAAGTCCATTGTATCATTCTTATTCCTTTGCATCCTCATAACTTAGCTCCCACTAGTGAGTGAGAACATACAATGTTTGGTTTTCCATTCCTGAATTACTTCACTTAGAATAATAGTCTCCAATTCCATCCAGATTGCTGTGAATGCCATTAATTCACTCCTTTTTATGGCTGAGTAATATTCTATCACATATATATATAATGTATGTATCACAGTTTCTTTATCCACTCGTTAATTGATGGGCATTTAGGCTGGTTCCATATTTCCTGCAAGCTCATTTTTGATATGCAAACCAACCAATCCCAAGTCCATAGCCACACCAGATCTGGAGGCCAGGACACTAATCCCCTGCCCTAAATTGCCTGAGGGCCAGGTACTGGACAACCACCTCTAAAGCCCAGAGTCTGCCAAAATTATTCAAAGTTTTCATTCCTAGAGCTGTTGAGCTGCTTACCCTGCCCTGCCCATTCCTTTCCGAGATAACCACACACAGGCTGTTACCCTTGTTTCTTCTTGACTGACCTTGGTGCTTCCCATGGGACCCTGGGTGGTGGGTGCACTTCCTCCGCTTGGGAACAGTTTGAATGGCAGTTGTCTCCTGATCTGCTGTTTTCATCATGCCTAAATAAATCCCAGGTACATTTTATTATTATTATTATTATTATTTTGAGATTGAGTCTTGCTATGTCACCCAGACTAGAGTGCAATGGCACGATCTCGGCTCACTGCAACCTCTGCCTCCCAGGTTCAAGCAATTGTTCTGCTTCAGTTTCCCGAGTAGTTGGGATTACAGGTGCCCACCACCATGCCCGTATAATGTTTGTATTTTTAGTAGAGATGGGGTTTCACCATGTTGGTCAGGCTGGTCTCGAACTCCTGACCTCAGGTGATCCACCTGCCTTGGCCTCCCAAAGTGCTGGGATTACAGGGGTTAGCCACCTCACCCAGCCAATCCCAGGTACATGCCTGGGATCTATTAAATAGGGTCTATTAAAATAGACCCTGCCCTACTGATCTTTCTATTCCTAACTGTGCCTAATACTATTTCGTACATGCAATGGGGTTTCCGTAAATATTTGGTGAATTAATTCTAATTGAGTTGTTTGACCCCCATATGCCAGCAAATTTTATTTTCCTTTATTGATTATTAGCAAGCCACTCCCACTCCTTCTTCCAACAGATTTCCATGGTGCAGCATCTTCCACAATGCTTTCTTCACACTTTGCCCTAGAGCAGTAACAAGCTCAAGAAGTTGAAAGCCCATAGCATTTTTCTCCCTGGTATGTGTCACTCCAAAAAGCCTCATTCTGTGAAATATATGGTGGAGCTGGCTTCTTGGTAGCCTGGCAGCCCTTACTTAGCCTTGCCTCCTTGGATGAAGTTTCCTGATGTCTGACACTTGCAACCTGAGGGGAGGGATATTGAGATCGTCTGAGGATGGATGCTAACAAAGACCTCTTTGTGCTGCAGCCTGTGTAGTTCTGTGTCTGGCTTTGGAATGACGAGGGCTGGGACCTGTTCTCACCTGGGCATGTCACTGCTGCAGGAAGACAGCTGTCTGAGCTTGGGTCCCAAGTGCCAGATGAAGGGCACAGCCTAGCTGGTAGAGGCAGCAGCCTGCATGTGACACTTTTACAAATCAGGTTCAGAGCAGCTCATTATAACTGGTTAGATGGAGGAGTCTGAACTGCTGAGGTGTGAGCTTGCAATGGTATGATTTATTTTCCCCAATTGCTGCTTTCATTTATATAGTGTAGACCCTCTGTCCCGCTGCTTCACATGCCCTAATGCTTCCCTGGATGGGTGCCATGCCTCCCCTGTCACTTTTGGACATTCACACAGTCTCATTCCAGCATTTAAAGCTTGGGCCTGCTCACATTTCCAAACTTCAATCTTAAGCACAATGCAACGCTGTGTCCTCCCTCCTCCTGGGCTGGTGAGAGCGTTGGCTCCCAGCAGCCTGGAGAACAGGAGGACGGTGTAGTCGGCCTCTGCAACCGTCCCTCCTTTTCTCTCTCCTTGATGGGGCCAGCGGGCAGCAAGGAGGGGTAGAGGCAGAGCTTTTCCTATCTGACCAGCTCCCACCAGTGTGCGGAGACTTCCGGCCTGGCTTTCTTGGGGGCAATGCTTCACCTCGATTTCCTCCAAAATGAGGAACCACTTCAAGGGTGGGCGGCAGTCTCCCTTTGGGTGCTTGTCCCCCTCTGGTTTAGATGTCCTACTACCCAGCTCTGTGGCTGTCCTGGAACTCCTGGTTCTTTTTTTTTTTTTCCAAGACAGGGGTCTCACTCTGTTGTACAGGCTGGAGTGTACTTGCACAATCATAGATTACTGCAGCCCCTCTTGGGCTCAAGCGATCCTCCCACCTCAGCCTCCTGAGTATGTGAGACTACAGGCATGCACCACCACATGGTAGATAAGAGGTTGCCCATGCTGCTATCGAACTCCTGGGATCAAGTGATCCTCCTGCCTCGGCCTCCCAAAGTGCTGAAATTGCAGGTGTGAGCCACCACGCCTGGCCACCAGAAGCTTTCTCCTGCACAACTGCAGGAATCCCTGAGGTCCTCCATATAGAGAACTGGAGCGGGGTGGGAGTGGCCCCATCTTCTTTTCTAGACGCTCTATGCTACAGTCCCTTCAGGTCCACTGGCCACTCCAGTGAGCCTCACTTTCAGAAATCTTTAGTTCAGAAACAGGCATCGGTATGTGTTATGGGATGTATTCCCCAAAAAGATACTTGGAAGTCCTAACTCTGAGTACCTTATGCCTTGCCTTATTTGGAATTAGGTTGTTGCTGATGTAATGAGTTAAGATGAGGTCATCCTGGAGTAGGGTGGGGCCTTAATCCAACATGACTGGTGTCCTTGTAAAAGAGGAGAAGAGACACAGAGACAGAGTCACACAGGGACAAAATGGCTGTGTGATGATGGAGGCAGATTGGAATATTGCAACTGCAAGCCAAGGAATGCCAAACCATATTCCTGCAAGCCATGAGGAGCCAGGAAGAGGCAAGGAAGGATTCCTATAGGTTCCAGAGGGAACATGGCCCCACCACACCTTGATTTTAAACTCTCAGCCTCCAAAACTGTGTGACAAGGCATCTCTGCTGTTTAAGCCACCTGTGTGTAGCACGTTGCTACGGCATTCCTAGGAAGCTAATGCAGCATCTCTGCTCGCCAGTTTCAAAAGGTCAAGGAACATGTGCCAAGTACACTCCTTTTGGCCTCCATAGGTGGAAGAGGGGAACTAAAATGCCAGGCACCATGGTCCTGTTTCCAGAATGTTCTCTGAAGAGTTTTTCAGCACCTCCACTCCAATAGACGCTGTAGCTCAGTCATTATCTGGTGGGAATGAGAGGTCAGTCCTTCCTTCTTTCAGGCCTTGCCAACATTTCCTAGTGGTTCCCCTGGAGTTCCCCTCACTCCTCTTCTGGGCAGGGAAAGCCTTCATGTGCACTGCAGTGTTCCAAAGACCAGGGGCCCTCCTTCCTGTCCTCGAGCCTCCTCCTTTGGGCTGTGTTTGTGGTGGGCAGGCTGGGTCTGGCTTCTCTTAACTTGCCCCATGTGACCTGGTTGGCAGCCCTCTGGATGTAGGATATGAGGTCGTAATTTTGGTTTTTCTTTCTTGCCCTTACCCTTGGTCCTGGCCATAATTCTGAGTAACCAGAAGAGCTTGGTTCAACATCTTGTCCCTTCATTTAGGGCACACCCACTGCTTCACCAAAGCAGCCCCAAGGGGCTCTGCCCCGAGGTTGCCCTAGGAAGAAGCTCATCAAGGCTTTGGGCTCCCTCCAGGGAGGGCTGGGTCTCAGAAGCGGAAACCTCATTATATTTCTTTCCCCCAGTCAGTATTGGAGGGGGGAATCTTACTCTTGTCTCTTGTGAGCATCTAGAGCAGAACTGAAAATGGAAGAGCTGATTCTGCTTGAGGCTTGAGGTGGGTGAGGAGATGAGGAGAGTCACCCTTGAGCCTCACCTTGGTTCTAGTGAAAAGGAAGGGAAATGTCCTCCGAGGAATCACAGCTTCCCACCCTTGCGTTCCACAGATTCCTCTCTGAGGGGCTGCTTATTTTTCAGAGTAGGGCTTATGGTTTGAGGCCCCTAGATAGCTCTGTTGTCCAAGCCCACCATGAAGACTATGGAGACAAACATCTGATGTCCTGTGGGGGCTTGAGCAGGCCACATTGGCCACATGGGAATAAGAAAAATCTTGAGTTTCTTCAAGGGAAATTCCAGGCACCTAGCTGGCCTAGAGAGTAGACGAGCAACTCGATAAGCAAGAAGGTAATAGTAGCCTAAAACAATAGCCAAGAAATGAGAGGCAGGAGATGTTTTGTCCCTTACAGAAACTAAAGATAACATGTAAGCATATGTCCCTGAGCTGTTTTTCAGAAACCTGGACCCCTACCGAGTGGATCCGCTGGCACACAGACCTCAGATAAGGGGGAGCTGAGGACTGAACTTTGACTGCTGTTCTTTGTCTTGAAGATCTTCCTGAGGGGCCTGGAGAAGGTCATGCCCTTGGGCCAGAGCTAATATTCTTGTCTGCTGACCCTAAGGTTTCAGACAAAGCTTTTCCTCCTTGACAAAAGACTTCTTGCACATTATGAGAAGTGCGTCTTGGGCGATTTGTTATGTGAACATCACAGAGTGTACTTATATAAACCTAGATAGTAGAGCCTGCTATACACATAAGCTATTTCATATAGCCAATCAGAATTTCTTTAAATCCACCTACAGCCGGGCGCGGTGGCTCACGCCTGTAATCCCAGCTCTCAGGGAGGCAGAGGCGGGAGGATAGCTTGAGCCCAGGAGTTCGAGACCTGCCTGGGTAATATAGCGAGACCCCATTCTCCACAAAAAGGAAAAAAAAGAAAAAAGAAAGATAAATCCACCTATGATCTATGCCCCCCCCACTTCAAGATGTCCCACCTTTGAAGCTCAAATCAATGTATAGCTTCCAATACTTGACTGATGACTGTACTTGTAACCTCTGCCTGTTTGCTTTTAAAAACACTTACCTCTAAGCTGGCCAGGTGTGGTGGCTCATGCCTGTAATCCCAGCACTTTGGAGGCTGAGGCAGGTGGATTACTTGAAGTCAGGAGTTCGAGACTGGCTTGGCCAACATGGTGAAACCTCGTCTCCACTAAAAATACAAAAATTAGCTGGGTGTGGTGGCGTGTGCCTGTAATCCCAGCTGCTTGGGAGGCTGAGGCAGGAGCATTGCTTGAACCTGAGAGGCGGAGGTTGCAGTGAGCCAAGATGGTGCCACTGCACTCCAATCTGGGCAACAGAGCAAGACACCATCTCAAAAAAGCAAAATCAAAAACCAAAACCAAAACAAACAAACAAAAGAACAAAAACCGTTCCCTCTAAGCTATTGGGGAGTTTGGGTCTTAAACCTGAGCTGCCCAATTCTCCTTGCTTGGCGCCCTGCAATAAATGCCTCGCTTTCTCTTGCTGCAGACCCATGTCAGTGTTTGGCTTTGCTGCGTGGAGCAGTTGGGCCCAAGTTTGGTTTGGTAACAATATCTAGAGACTCTGTCTGGGTGCAATCAATGTTTTTGCTTGCCTCTATCATTGGCAAAGAATCAATGCTTTCCCAGACCACCTGGAGCAAGGGACCATGTGGTGCCTGAGCTCTGGAATCAGAGAGCTGCTAGTCGTGAGGGGGCTCTGGGAACTGGCTTCCCGCCCTGAGCTCTCTGGGGCCATGTGGTGTCCCGGTCCTGGCAGGCTGGCTTCTCCTATTCTGGTGTGTCTCAGTTCTGACCAGCTTCCCAACCTTCTCTTTTTGTCTATGCCAAATGTGGAGGAAGCTTGTCAGATGGGCAGAATTCTTCATTCCAGGCCTGCTCCAGAGTTGCCAGCCAGCCGGTGGGTGGGATGCCCTTGGTCACATGTTCAACTCTGGTCCGATTATAGACCACCCTGGGCAAAGAGCAGCAATCCTTGGCCCCTCCCTGAGCTGAGGCCATGGGCAGGCAGGATGAGCTCAGCAGCTTCATAGCAGATACGTCCAGTTTAAGGGTTTGCTTTGCAGTGATTTCTGCATCCCTCTCTAACTTCTCCTTTTCTTTCTAAATCAGCCCTGGGTGGGCTAAGGCTATAATTTTCCTCAGTGTAAATTCCTCTGGGACTGGGACAAGAGTCATTAGGAGGGCAATGAGTGCTGGAGAAGTAGATGGAGGGGCTGGAAGTTGGGAGAAAGGGCTGATGACTAACTCAGCAATTTTTGTCCTGCCTGGAGAGGTGAGACTATGGACACTTTAATGATGACAGAGTCCCAGGAATCCCCCTCCCGCCCATGCCCAGTGAGGGGAGTGACTTAATGTCTGCCAAAGGTGATGTGTGGAGGCCAGCATTCAGGTCACCTCCTTGGCTTGGCTCCAGGGCTCCCAGCCCCTTCTCCCACCCTTCTGAAAAGAGGTACAATGTCAACAAATCCAGCAGTGTTGTATCTGACAGTAAGCCTACCTGTAGACCTGGACACAGGAAAAACCACAGCTCTCCCCGGCTTGAATCAACCCAGGTATGAAAGTGCTGGCATGCGTCTAGCTCCGATATTTAGGAGGGAGACATAAAATCTGTCCCCAAGGAGCTTCCAACAGAATTGAGATATCAGTCATCTCTAAAGTACCGTCATATGTTGCTTAATGATGGGGCTACATGCGGAGAAGTGCATCTTTAAGAGATTTCATTGTTACGTGAACATCATAGAGCACACTTAACACAAACCTAGAGAGCAGAGCCTACTAAACATATAAGCTATTTGATATAGCCTATTTCTCCTAGGCTACAATCCTGTACAGCATGTGTACAGAATATGGTAAGCAAGTATAATACAATGGTATTTGTGATCTAAACACAGCTAAACATAGAAAAGGCACAGTAAAAATACCGTATTACAATCTTATGGATTATCATTGTATACATGGGCTGGCGTTGACTGAAACGTTGTTATGTGGTGTGCATGACTGTGCTGAATAATGCAGGCAGTTACAAATCAGTCTTGAATGATCTGCATTGAACCCTATATGCTACTGGCAACCCCAGGGTATTACAGTGCAGGCTTCCTAGAAGGAGGGCTTCCTAGAAGTCAGCGAACAAGCAGTTCTCACTAGGGATGAGAGAGGAGGTAGGATTAATATTGGAACTACTTGGAGCTTGTAACAATGACAAATGTTTCAGTCTCTTCCCCTGAGATTCTGACAGTTCCTCCAAGGGGATGGGAGAATTTATTTTGGAAAGGTTCTCCAGGGGATTCTGATTCTCTCGCCTACTCCACACAGATCTCTCTGAGAACTGCTGCTCTACACTCGTGGTCTCTAAGCTTTTTTGATGAGGCATTCCATGGATAAAATGTTTAGGGTATGTGCCTTCAATATTTGGGTATTTATTTATTTAAAAATAGCACCCAGCAGGGCATGGTGGCTCACACCTGTAATTCCAACACTTGAGAGGCAGAGGCGGATGGATCGCTTGAGCCCAGGAGTTTGAGACCAGCCTGGGCAACATAGGGAGACGCTGTCTCTACAAAAATAAATAATAAATAAATAAATAAATACAAAATTAGCTGGGTGTGGTGGTGTGCACCTATAGTCCAGCTACTTAGGAGGCTACTTAGGAGGATCACTTAAGCCCAGGTGGTCAAGAACCATGACTGTGTCACTGCATTCCAGCCTGGGCAACAGAGCAAGACCCTGTTTCAAAACAAAACAAACGAAACCAAAACCAAAAAAACCTCTCATATACTTCTGTATTCATGTATTAGTCATCATAAAGGAAGCACAAACATATAGTTCAACAGGGGCAGGCTTAAAAATAAATAGAAATGGAATTTCTAATATTTTCTTATTGACTTTTAACAGATCACCTGGTTCCCCCCCTAAGGCATACACCCCCTTTGGGAATCACTGCTCTCGGTTCATATATGTATCCCTCATGCCTAGCTCAGTGTCTGGCAAGCAGTAGGTGTCCAATAAATAATTCCGTTGGATGGATGAATAACAAATGGATGCATTAGGGCAAGATCTCCAAGAATATGAATATTTTGAAAATATGCAAGTAGGGAGATGGAATGAGCTGAGATTCTCCTTTATGGTTTACCATTATGATGCATTGACTTTTCTTAACAGTAACATGAAGATTAGATCTTGGAGGAGGACATTAACTCTGAGTAATGATGGATCGTTTAGTTAATTAAATTGAATGTATTTATTTATCACTCATTTCCATTAGCATAGCAGCCCCATATTCCCACATTCTGACTGCTTGACCATCTCCCAGCCAGGCCAATCCACGCTGTAAGATTCCATCAGCCAGACAGGGATGGGCTCTGGGGGAAGGGATTCGGTGAGGAGTCTCCCAGGAGAAAGAAGCCCCAAATCTCAGCTCTTAGTTAATTAGGTGCTCTGTAAAACAGGTTGGATGAGCTGAGTGAAAGGGATTATTACAGGCTCCTAATGGCTGTGAACTGATTTATTAGTGTGGCACCACATTTGCATGTGAGTTGGAAAGCTGGTAACAGTGCAGAGTGGAGTTTTGCAGGCAGTGGGATGGAGGGTTCAGGGTTGCTGGGGTACTCTCTCCAGGGATTTTTTTTTTCTTTTGACACAGAGTCTTGCTCTGTCACCCAGGCTGCAGTGCAGTGGCGCGATCTTGGCTCACTTGCAACCTCCACCTCCCAGGTTCAAGCCTTTCTCCTGCCTCAGCCTCCCAAGTAGCTGGGATTATAGGCATACCACCATGCCCAGCTAATTTTTGCATTTTTAGTAGGGACGGGGTTTCACCTTGTTGGCCAGGCTGGTCTTGAACTGCTGACCTCAGGTGATCCACCCGCCTCTCTCTCCCGAAGTGCTGAGATTACAGGCATGAACTGTTGTGCCTGGCCATCTGGGGATTTTTAAAAACATTTCTCCTCCTACCCACTCCAGGAGCCTTCCTTGGGGGAGGAATGAGGCACTCTCCTTCCAAGCAAGAGGCCACTCTCAAAGACGGCCTCCCGACTTTGTCAGTAGAATACCAGGGCAGGCCAGGCTCCCGCCTCATTTTGTAGATAACAATACAGGCTGAGCATCCCAAATCTGAAATTTTGAAATCTAAAATGCTCCAAAATTCAAAGCTTTTTGAGAGCTGACATGATGCTCAAAGGAAAT